>NW_027155203.1:6894-15184 GCF_002600585.1 Cystoisospora suis | reverse complement strand
GAGACAGAGAGAGAGAAGAGAGACATAGGAACAGGACAAGAGCGAAGAAGACGAGCGTTGGCGGACAGATAGAGAATGGAGAGATAGACATAGCAGAATGGATAGACAGATGGATGAAAGAACTTGTGGAGATGGATAGACAGATAGATCCACAGACGATGGTAGATGTAGGTAAGATATCTGCGAGATATGGTGGTCGATACTCGAGTGTCAATGAATCGATACAGACAGAGAGAGAAAGAGACAGATATAAAAGGATTGACGACCCATCCAGAGAGATGGATAGACAGGTATGTGTGACTTCTACATACTAAATTACACTCATAGATATATAGAGAGATATATCCACGTGGAGATGATCAGAGCCTGAAGCACGAAGAAAACAGACGAAGACATACACACAGACGCAGGGAACTAGATAGATAGTTGGATGGAGAGATAGATTAACAGATCGATTCTCGGCAGATAGATAGATTTAGATCTACCGTACATACTTCGCCATAGATGTGGATATCTGTGTCTTCTGCAGATCGAAGACTTCCATAGGCATAGCTGCTGCAGATCTCCTCTACCTCGCAACCTGTCCAATGCGAAAGGAAGAAGAAGAAGAAACCTCCTTCTATACGCCTCTCTTCCTTTCATTCTTTCTCACTCTTTCTTTCTTTGTTCCTGTAGTCAAGAGATGATATGTGCTTGCTTACAAGAGTCTCCTTCTTCATGTAAGATCCTCTCCTTTCTAGATATCTATCCCCTGGTAGAACCCCTCAGGCCATAACAAAGGACGGGCAGATAGAAATCCTTCTTTCTTCATTCTGTCTTTTCTTCTTCTGTTTCTTTTTCTGAAGGCTTCTTACCTTTGACATGAACGTTATTCTTTCTTCTTGTCCCTGTCTCCGATTTCTTTAGGTTCGGATGCACGAGGTGTTCCGTCAGCGCTCGAAGAAAGAAGAGAAGACGCTTCTCAGATACACCTCGAACTTTCATCAAGTACGACCACGATCCTTTCAGGGCAGCTATCAGCTCCTCATCTAAAAGGTTCGCCTTATAAACGGAGAAGACAGGAAAGATAGAGAGAGAGAAAGAAAAGAATTGCCTTAAGGATTGGTTTCTGTGGAGGTGGAGGTAGTTAGGAATGAAGCAAAGAGTCTCCGTACATCCGTCACTTCTTCTATCGATCCTTCCAACTGTCTATCGACATATATCTAGGATATACAACACGACTTCGGATTCTACATAAAAGCACATATACCTATATAGAGATAGAGTATGGAATATATGTGTACGTCTGTAGGTATGAGGGATTCCAAATACGAGAGATGAAGAAGAAAGGGGACATGCATGCAAAGCAACTTGGAGAGATCTGAACTCCTACTATGATGTACATGCATGCACCCACCATAGATACATGCATATAGTCTCTCTCTATATATATATATCCCTATGCATATGTGGCAGACAGATGTATGGTAGAACTATGTCTACATGCATACATATGTACAGACCCATGCAATCGAGACATAGCCATAACAGTACCTATACACACATATAATACGTCGCCACAGGCATGCAGCATCTATCTTGAATCTATTGCTGATCTGATGCACCTCCTAGATGCCTTTCTCTCTTAGATGTCTGTCTTTCTGTAAGAAAGAAAAGCCGAAGAGAAGATATGTGCTTGCTTACTAGCTCTCCCTTCTTCAGATGAGGTGACGCTGCGCTTTTTACAAATACAGTATCTATCCACGATAGAACCGAATATAAGCCCCTGCTCCTCCCCCTAAGGACATCTTCTTCAGACACAGGGACATCCGGAGTCTTCTGATCAGATAAACCTTCATCCGTCTGCTTCGAATCGCTCGGTTTTATCTTCTTCTTCTTCTTTTCGCCTTTGTTTACAAGAGAAGAAGATGAAGAAAGAGAACCTGAAGAAAGCTGATGGTCCGAGGTTGATAGAGAACCTGACGAAGAAGAAGAAGAAGAAAGAGAAAAAGGAGGAAGAGAAGGAGATGACGGAGATACAAGAGTAAGAATGACAGAGAAGACAAGGCATGTCGCTATAACTTCTTCATAGATCATAGATAAAGAGGAGATGAGATATCTCTTATCTTTTTCTTCTTCTTCTTCTTCTCTCTTCTCCTCTCTTTTTCTTTCCTCTCTCTGTATTCCTTCTCTCTTCATATGAGGAGTATCCAAATATCTTCCTCCTCTTCTTTCTTCTTTTTCTTCTTTCTCTTCTTCTTCATCTCTTGTTTCTTTCTTATCTACGAGAGGCTGCCCGTGATGCGACTCTCGCCCCTCACATGCAGATCGAAGACGTTTTGGCGAAATTTTCTCTCGCGGTGTCTGTACACCGCAGTGATAAGAAGCTTTCTTCTCTTCACAAGATGGGAGATATGAGGAAGAAAGAGAAGAACGGCATGACGAAGAAGAAGAAGATTCATAAGAAGAAGAAGTCGTTGACGGCACTGAAGAAGAAGAGGAAGACGAAGAAGAAGAAGAAAGAATGAGAGGAGGCTGGGTATGTTGATCTGATGCTCTTCGATTCTTGAGACGAGATAAAAGAGACAAGAAGAAAGAACGCAGATAGGAAGGAGAGAAGATACGCTGATCTGTAAGAAGAAGAAGAAGTTCAAGAGGGCGGATCCCCAACAGACTGAGAAGGCGATAAGATAATTCCCAGCAAGAGCTTGAAGAGATACATGGAGAAGAAGATGAAGAAGAGATCGTAGGAGGTAGGAGAGGAAGAGAGAGAAGAGGAGGAGAAGAAGAAGGAGAGTGACGACGAAGAAGATGGAGAAGAAGAGACACGCCATGAAGAGACAGCGGATAAACTCCCCCAGTGTCTCGTTCTTCTTCTTCTTCACTTGTGGCTTCAACCTGTCGTTTTGCTCGATCTTCAGAAAGAAAGAAAGAAAGAAATGAGAGAAACAGAGGAAGAGAAAAAGATCTGACACAAGATTGAAGAGGAATGAAGGCAGGTGTATGGAGATGCCGACCGTCTCGGCTAAGGAAAAAAGAAGAAGTCCAACGAAGAAGAGAAGAAGAAAGGAAGAAAGAAAAGAAAGACAGAAAAAGACTCTCCCAGCCAGGCACACATTGTATGGATCAAACACTTCGTGAGATCTATACATGCATGCACTCATCATATACGTACGGCCGTACAGGAAGAGGTATATCCATCCATACATGTAGCTATACATATAGACATATTATGACATAGACACAGACACCGCCTACGAGAAACACATCGATTCTTGTCTACATGAGGAGGATCGTGTGTCGATGGCTAGCTGGGGAGATACAATCGACGTTCAGCGACAAAAAGCCCCTCCTTCAGAAGGGATGAAGAGGAAAGATCTCGGCTGAGGTGATGGAGGTACACACAGGTATCGAACCCTACAGATTCGCACAGGAATACACCTTTGTCGAGCTGTAGCTAGACATCGAATCTACCCATCTATCGTTCTTCAGCTTGCTACCTTTCTTTCTTTCTTTCGTTGATCTCCCTATCGCTCTACCTAGTGAGTTACCTATCTGTCTACCTGTCTATCTATCTACACTCCAGAGCTCAAGAGGGAGAGAAGGAGGTAACAGAGGAGAGAAGATGCGATAGGGGCCGCTCTGTAAGGAAAGGAAGACAAGAAATGCGAAAGGGCAACTAAGAGAGAAGTGCAAGAAGAAAAACTTACGCCTAAAGAAAAGACTTTCTTTACGTCTTTCATATATAGGAAGAATCGGGGGTGAGAGCATAATGTGCCTAGTTATCCACATATAGCCTCCCATCACTTCTCCTCTCCCTTCTTCTTCTTCTTTCTCTTCTTGCTTTTCTTCTTCTTCGTTTTCGCCGCTACCGCCATCATCCTCATCTTCTCGTCGTTTTTCTTTTTTCTGTTGAGACGAAGATGACTTGGAGAAGCTGGACTTTTCTTCCTTTGCTTTCTTCAAAATTTCTCTTGTTACCTTTCCTTCATCTCTTTGGCTTGTGGATAGAAGCGCCTTTCGATGTCCCCCCGTCATAGTGTCTTACAGAGAAGGACGAGACTATAATATGGCACTGAAGAAGAAGTAGACGAGGCAGGGATGAAGCCCCGGTGTGTGAGAGGTGTACATACACTTGAAAGACAGAGATTTCTGATCCTTGCTTTCATTGGTCGAAGAAAGGAGAGAGAAGAACGAAGAAAGATGAAACAGAGAAAAAAGAGAAAGAGCGGGAGGGCTCATGACAGTAAGAAGAGAAGAGAGAAAGATCAAGGAGAGGGACAAGGAAAGGAAGGAGAGTCGAAGAGAAGAGAAACAAGACGCTAAGAAAGAAAGAGATGAGTTAAGAGAAAAGAGAAGAAGGAGATAAGATACACACCGGTAAAAAGCCAAGGAGATGTGAGAGAGAGTTATGGATTGAAGAGATATGAGTGCATATAGCAAATAAGTGAATGAATAGATATCAGAGGGAGATGTGTAGGGTGAAAGGAGAAACAAGAAAGCATTCGAGAGAAGGAAGTTGCCATTGTCTTCTGTATCGTTGTCCGTATAGACAAAGTCAACAAGATGAAAGAAAGAAAAAGAGAGAGATTATTCATTCGAAAGAATCGAGAGGTGAAGAGAACCTTTTGAGAGGAGTTCAAATGACGAATTGAGTAAGTTGAAGGAACGGCAAGCTCGCTCATCGTCCTTTTCTATCTCTCCATCATCTATCTTCGCATGCATGCAGAATGAATTTTTGAGGTGTATAGACACCTTGGACCTCAAACGGGTGTTGTTCAGGAGTACGGACAGCTAGCAAGTCCTTTCTGCAAATCTGCATCCATGTGCTATTGATGTGGCTTTGCGTAATGAAGAAAAACATATGAGGAGTCTTCAGTCTCTTGGAGAGAAAGAAAGGTCTCTCCTTCTCGTCGTCTTCTGATTGAGAGAAGAAACATTTCTTCTCGTGCTCGAGGGGGGAAGGAAGATAGCTGTTGTACATACAGATCAGCTATACATACCTACGCATATCTAGATTCTTATTCTTTTTCAAGGCGTCTCGCTTCTGTCATGAAAAAGAAGGCGGATGGATTGCTTCTTTCTTCTCTTTCCTACTCTAAACAGGCTGACTGTCTCTAAAGCCTAATGTACTACTACTCCTACTACCTAGCACAGCTACACCTCCGCTGGTGCAAGTGGTATTCCGCAGTCACCGTCATAAGAGAAGCGCTTGAAGGGCGGAAAGGAATGGCTTGTCTCTGTTGCTGTATATACACTAGAAACACAAGAAGGTGTTCTTTCTCTTCTTCTTTCAGCGTGAAGACATGAATGTCATTTCGGTCTTTGATAAGGAAGAAAGTAAGAGGAAGATACGTCGGGATCGAGACAGAGACGGAGAATAGATCAACAGTCTTCTTCTTCTTTTCTTTTTGATTTCTTTCCTTGGAGTCAGGACAGAATACGAAGGGAAATAAGGAAGATAGAATGAAGAGATCGCTTCTTCGCCAATACTCTTTCTAGTTAGACCGATGCTTCTCTTTTCTTTCGTTTGAATAAACCAAAGAAAGATAGCTGATCAATAGCGTGGATACTTCTTATGATGTGACAGCAGAGGAAGATTCCATAGGGGTCGACTCCATTTGACTACATGGCGAGGTTCGGCTCTATCTATCTTTCATTCTCTCTTGAACGAATGAGAAGGAAAGTGTCTATAGGTCTCTCCCTCTTTCTCTCTCGATACAGCTAGGTATGTAAACTTGTTGCTTCATACGTCTTTCCTGCCTGCCTCTTCCTGTGTACGTACACCCGATGACCCTACACCGACTTTTCTCCTAGCTGAAGAGAATCCATCCTAGGTGAAAGATAGTCGGAATAGAAGGAGGAAAGGAGAGAGAAAGACTTGTGTCTACACGACGTAAAGTATCCCAATCTCGCCTACAAGAGGCCTCAGGAAGGCCTACAGAGAGATGAATGAAAGAAGGGAGAAAGAAAGAAAGAAGGAAAAGACCGAGAGAGAAAGAAAGAAAGAGGGGCAAGAGAGAAAGAGAGAGAGAAAGAAAGATAGCGAGAAGCAAAGAAAGCTAGCAAGAAGTCACGGAAGGAGGAGAGATTGAGAAGGACGTTCTTTTGTGTGGTGGATGACCTTCTCTTCTGCAGAGGGATGTTTCTAGAGAAGATATTTCTTTCTTTCTTTCTTTCTTTTATCTCAAGGTAGTTATTTCGCAGATTTTGTGAAGACGTTTCTTAGATGAAGGCTTCACATTCTCATGACTTTTCTTCTTGTACTGTATTCCTGCAATGTCCCGTCAATTCTGTAAAAGCTCCTTTCTTTCTTTCTTTCTCATTCTTTCTTACGTATCTCTTCCGTTCTTCCTTCTCTCTTTGTCTTAGTACGTCTTTCTTTATTTCATTTTCTTTTGCGAGCAGAGATTCTGCGGAAATCCTTGGCGCCGTATCTCCCTGCGTAGTCTATAGGTATGTCCAGAGAAGAGATACTCTTTTATCTCATCCACTCTTCTTCTTCTACCTCCTTTTCTTCTGAGATTTTAAACAAGCCAAGAAAAGAAAAGAGAAAGACATATCGAGATGTCTCATGAAAGAGAAGAAGTTCACTTTTCTTGTCTACCATCTTTTTAACATCCTATGGAAGCATTGTGACTTCCCGCCTTCAAAAGAGGTCGGAAAGCTCCAGTCTACAGATGCCATATCTGAGGTGTATGTACACCTCAAAAGAAGGAACAAGAATGGCTCTAATTAGGAGGTGTATGTACACACCACCATTCTCAGCTAGCGAACGAGAGGGAGAGAGAGTGAGCGACCTCCTTGCCGGCTATTTCAGCACACTCTCGATCCATTCATTCATTCATCTTCACTCCTTCCTTCATTCATTCCTCGTCTCTTTTCTTATCATTGCAGATTACCTTCTCTTCTTTCTTTTCATTTTTCTTTATTTGTCAAGCCGGAGAAAACACCTCCACTCTTCTTTCTTTCTCTCGCCATCTCAAATCAGCGGATAGACGGTTGCCTTTCGCTTTTTTCTTCTCACCCGCGCTCTGTCTTCGCCAGAGAAGCTCCGAGAAGAGAAAGAGAGAAGGAAAGAGAAAGAGAGAAGACCTTTTTGAGTTGAAGAAGAGAAAAGAAAGAGAAAGAGGAGGAATTGTAAAAAGAGAGAGGTCATGAGACTTGCTTTCCCGAAAGCAAACCGGTGGAAGAGAGAAGAAGAGCAAATTTTTCATTCATTCCTTTTCGATCTTCTTCTCTTTTTTCCTTCTCTCATTGATCATAGTGAAGGGGGCAAGAGATGACAGCGCTGTCTTCTCTTATTTTCTTCTTCTTTTTCCTCCTTTTCAAAAGAGAACGGCCGGCAGTTGGCTGTGAGTTTTTCTTCTTTGACCAAGCGGACGATGGAGTCGTCTCTTTCTCTTGATGTGTTTCTTTCCTTCCCTCTTCTTCTTCTTCTCTTTGTCACATCTATATAGATGTAAAAGAAAAACCGCCTCATTGGTCTCACCGCCAGGGCATTGAGCTTCCTTTCTTTCTTTCTTCCTTTCTCTCTTTCTTTCTTTCTTCCTTTCTTTCTTTCTTTCTTTCTTTCGCTATTTTTCTTTCTGTCTGTCTATCTATCTGTCTATCTATCTGTCTATCGTCTGACTCAGACACGTCTCTTTCTGTTTCCTTGCTTCATCTCTCTCTCTTCTTCTCAAGTTTTTCCCTCCATCTTTCTTTTTCTCTCGAGCTGTCCTTTCTGTCTGGACGACAGCCCTGTGCTTGTTTGTTTGTTTGCGACTTGGCTGAAGAAGAGAAAGAAAAAGAAGAAAAAGAAGCCTCTCATCCATTCCTAGAGAACTGGAGAAGAGACGAACACATAGATAGAAAGACTTTTTTGACATAAATCTCTTTCTAGGGAAAAAGGAAAGAGAGAAAGAGACAAGAAGAGAGAGGGAAGTTGAAGAGCATTCCAGCCCCTCCAGAGTTTCCTAGCATGCTTCAATTTTCTCCGCATGTTCAGCCTAAACTTTCTTGTCTCAGACTTTTTCGTTGTTGTCTTTTTCTTTCTCTTGTCTCTCTTCATTTAACGCGAACTTGGCTGTCTGCGTTTGCCTTCTCCTTTCCTTCCTCGGAGAGAAAGAGTTAAGAGAAAGAAGAAACGAAGAAGGAGGAGGAAAGAAAGACAACGAGAGAAAGACAGGTTTCTTTCTCTTTCTTTCCTCTCTTCTTTCTGTCTTTCCTTCACTTTCTTTTCTTTTACAGGAGGTTGTTGTTAAGAGAGAAAGGAGAGAAAAAGAAAAAGAAGTTCTCCCTGTAGGGGGTGTATGTAGCTGGAGAGAAG
>NW_027155203.1:6362-6493 GCF_002600585.1 Cystoisospora suis | reverse complement strand
CAAGAAGAAGAGAACGAGAAAGATCAAGAAGAATTCTGATCCTCTCACTCCCACGAGAGAAGGAGAGAGAAAGACCTACACTTGCCAGTCTTCTTCCTTGGCATCGTCTTCTTTCCTTTTCTTCTTTCTTT
>NW_027155203.1:207-6329 GCF_002600585.1 Cystoisospora suis | reverse complement strand
CAGTCGTTCAAGCTCCTGTTTGGCTGTCCGTACAAGTTTTTTCTTCTCGCTCTTTAGTAAGAGATACAGGTCCATGTTCTTCTCTATCTATCTTTAGTCTATCTTTTCGCCCTACCTATACATCTATCTTCCATCAATCGATCTTACTCTCTTTGTCTCTGTCTATCTCTCTCTGTATTTTAGATGTTTGTCTCTCTTCTTCCGACTGCCTGCATTGTCTAATGTGGATGTGGAAGCTACTGTAGTGGTATGTGCATGGATGGATCTCTACATAGTGCTGGGGACGGAGGTGTCTGCTGATTCGTGGGAAGTGAACAAGAGAGAATAGGAACGAGAGAACGGAGAAAGAAGAAATGATATACAGTGACAGAAAGAAAGAAAGCAAGTTGAGAGAGAGCAAGAGAGAAAGAAAGAGAGAGAGAGAGTCAGGATGAGGTTTCTGAGAGAAGTACATGGAGAGGTGGAGTAAGAGAGAGAGAGAAGAGGAAGAGAAAGAAAGAGAGAGAAGAGCAGAGGCGGGCCTTCCTCTCTCGTTGCCCCTGTGCTCTTGTTTCTTTCTCTTCTTTTCTCTCCTTCTCGTCTTAATTTTCTCCCTCTGAGCTAAGAGAGAATGAGGAGGTCTGTATCACTAGGAGGTCTCTCTCATCTGTATGTACACTTGACTTGACTACTTCTCCTCTCTTGGAATTCTCTCTCCTTTTTGTTTTTCTTTCTCGTCTTTCCTTCTTCTCCTCGGTGACACACAGAAGGATTATGGAGAGTTCTTCTTCTTCTTCGTCATCTTCCTCGTCTTTTATGAAGACGTGTGAGGAGAATTCTCGTCTTTCTTCTCCAGGTGCTTTACAGCGTTCTTGTTTGTTCTCTTCATTTTCTCCTGCATTTGAACGTAGAGGAGAGACGCCTCGTCTTCTTACTTCTTCTATGGAGGCAGCACAGACAGAGGAAACGACGATGAAAGAAGAAGAAGAAAAGCGCGAAGGTCTTTCTCCTTCTTCCTGCTCTTCTAGCGGCCAGTGTGTATCTGGGACACCTAGCATGAATAAGCCCTCTGTTTCTTTGAGAGAAAAGATGAAAAGCAGAATGAAATTTCTGTGTTCTTTATCGAGTTTTTTCTCCCATCTCCGTCAGGGTGTCCATACACTTGGAGATTGGGTCCACTGTACATACACCCGAATCTGGATGAAGTCTGTTTTACCTCTTCAGTTGTATCTAGCCAACCATCACTGTCTTCTTATCTATTGTCTTCTCTTCGTTGGGCGTCTCGTTGAGTTCACGTTTCATTTTACTGCATGTCTTGTCCCTGCTTTCTTCTATGTCTACTTCTCCATGTTTCTTCATCTTCTCTCTTCTCCTTCTCCTTCTTCTCCTCAAGAGATTCCCAGAGATTCTCAACTGGCCTTACGACGTAGTCAGAGAATTCATATCGACGCAAGTAGCCACAGAGAAAGAGAAGAAGAAGCAAGACTTTCTCGTTCGTCACGTGTGGTATTTGAGAGATTCTCAAGAGGACAAGGAGAAGGAAATTCTTCTTCTTTTGGCGGAGGAGGGGAAGAAGGAGAGAGAAGAGGGGGTTCAAGTTTCTTCTTTTCTTCAGAAGAAGATTTTATCGATGCGTCCATACCTTCATCTTCCACTGCGACCTCTGGAGAGAAGTGGATCTTCCTTAGCTTAACGTCTTTGTATATCATTCTCTCACATGCCTTTCATGGTTTACTTGTAGAAGTCCCTTTGTATACATTCGCTCTCTATTTCTCACAGCTTCTTCATCTTCAATCCCTTTCTTTCTCTCTCTCGCCCAAATGTCGCCTCGAATTCTCTTCTTCTTCCTCTTCTTCTGCCTATCCTTCATCTAGTTATGCTGCGAGATCAACGACCACCACTTCAGAGACAGGAGACGAAAACGGGAGAGACACCCCATTCTTCAGTTCTTCTTCGTCATCTTCTGATAGGATCGTAACATCCTCTTCTTCTTCCTCTTCTTTCTCTCCTCTCTCTGTTGTCATGGAAGAAAGAGAAGGAGAAGGTGAGGAGGAGGAAGAGGAAGAAGAAGAAAGCAGCTTATTGATATCTCCAAGTGTCGTCGGAAGAGATGCAGATCACGCTCCATGCGAAGAAGAGGCCGGTGGAGATGAAAGAGAAAAAGAAAAGAAGGGTGTCAGTTGCTCTGTGGATCTTCATGCATCTGAGAATGAAGCTCCTAAATCTCTCCTTTCTCTTTCTTCCGAGACTACGATGAAGAGAGAAGAAGAAGACGAAGAAAAGAAGAAGGACAAGAAAAGAGAGGATGGAGGTGCTGTAGACAAGGAAAGAAGTTGTACAGAGGAAGAAGAAGAAAGGATCGAACAAGAAGGTGAAGAAGAAGTTTCGAAAGAAAGAGGCGAAGTTGGATATCTTAAGAAGAAGAGACAAGATGACAGAAAATCTCTCTCGTCCTGTCTCCCCTCTAACTCCGCACGTTCTTCTTCTTCTCCTTCTTCTGCATTTCTTTCTCCGCGGTTAGACGTAGTTGACAGAAAAGATGATGCGAATGCGTCAGGAGATGTCATTTCTTCTTCTTTTTCTTTGTCTTCTTCTTCTTCGTCTGTCTTTCAAGATGAAGGAGTGCGTCTACGACATAGAGGAAGAAGAAGAGAAGAAGATAAAGATGAAGAAATAGAAGAGGGTGATCCCTCTTTAGGATGTCATTCTTTATCTTCTTCCTTGCCTGTTGGCCTCTTGTTATCATCGAGAAAGAGAAGAGAAAGGAGAGAAAAGGAGAAAGAAGAAGAAAAGCCGGAGAAGACTCCCCCTGAGAGAAACGGTGCATCCCTTGAGAGAATCGGCACTTGTCATGTCTCGTCTTTTTTCCCTCTTCCTTCTCCTCTTCGGCTCCAAGCGGCTTTTCCTTCAAGGGAGAAGAAAGATCAAGAGGAATTCGTCTCTTCCACGGAAATGTGTGACCTACGTCAAGAGGCTTCTCGAGCCTTCTCTTCTTCTTCATCTTCTTCAAGATCTCGCCTTGGTATTAATTCTTCTTCTGCGCCTCCTGCTCTTTCCCCTCTTTCTCAAACAGATAGAAGAGAGAGAAGAGATTCTTTCTCTGAACAGTGTATCTCCATGACCGCATGTAGCAGCGGCTATCAAGATGCAGCAGAAGAAGATAGACGTGGAGAGGATGAAGGAGAACAAGACGAGAATGAGGAAGGAGGAGATCTTTTCTTCGCTAAAATGAAAATAAGAGGTCTATCTCTTCTCTTCTTCATTCACAGTGCTGCTCTCTTTCTTCTCTCCAAGCTCACATCGATGGTGTCTTCTTCTCCTTCTTCTTCTCCCCCATCTTCTTCTCCCTCGCCTTCTTCTTCTTCTAGTCATGACAGTAGGAGCGCGACGTCTTTCTTACTATCTCTTTTCTCTCGCAGGCGGATGAGCGAGGAGACGCGGAGAAGAAGAGAGAGAGACGACGGAGGAAGAAGTGACTCTTCATTGTCTTTTTTCTTTCTTCATCTTCTTTTTTCATGTACACAACATCTCTTTACTTTTGTATCTTTTCTTTCTTCTTTCTTTTCTTTCTGTGGGTGCTTCATCTCTTCTCAACTGTCTCGTTTTCTTTCCTTTCTGAGGGGTCTTTTCATCTTCTTTCTCATCACTCTTCCTTCGTCTAAAGGCCGGCATCTTTTCTCGAACGTGAAAGCGGGTCTAAGAGATATCTTTTCATTTCTTTCTTTGCATAGGGGACTCTTCATTCATCGTTGTCCCTTCTTCAAGAGAGAAAGATGGGAGAGGAGATGGAGGCGTCTTCGTCATTCTCTTCATCCTTTCCGTCTTTTATCGATCTCTCCTCTTTTTCTCTTTCCCAACGCCTCGCATCGATTGTTCTTTCTAACTTTCTTCTTCTGGCTCATCAGATCTCTTCACTTCCATTCCTACTATAGTAGTCTTCGTCAAGGAGGAGAAGACGAGGATTTGGTCACCTTCCTCAGAGAAACAGAAGAAGAAATGGGGGGGAATCGCTTTCTTCTTCATGTAGCTTCTCAAGGAGGAGAAGGAGTAGTAGAAGAAGAAGAAAGTTTAAGACAGCTCTTAAGCGCAGAAGTAGGAGGAGAGGGAGGAGATGAGGGTCTTCTTATCAGCTCTCAGTTGTTTGCCTTCCCCGAGGTGGATGAAGAAGAAGAAGAGGAAGAAGAAGGAGAGAAAAAGAATGAAGAAGGGAAGAAAAGAAGAAGAATGAGGAGACAGTTGACCTCGATGCTGGAGAAGAAGAAGAAGATGAAAGCTAGCGCTATCGATAATAATGACGAGGAGAGTCAAGGGGGGATTGAGAGTCGCGGCGATCCTAGAAAAGAAGAAGAAAAGAAGAAGAAGAAGAGTGGAGAAGAAGAAGGTCTTAATAGGATCGAGGATGAAGAAGAGTTCATTGTCTCTTCGTCAGATCAGATCGACCAATCGTCATCATCATCAACAAGAAGAAGAAGTGATATGCGACTTTCACACTCTTCTTCTTCTTCTGTAGATGAAGGGAAGAAAGACATGAAAAAGAGCCAGACGGAAAATGGGGTACTTCCAGAAGAAGAAGAAGACGAAAGAGAAGAAGAGAATGCTCGAGATCGAAAAGAGAAAGAGAATGAAGAGACATTGATAAAGAAGAAGAAGAAAAAGAAGAAGAAAGACCTCCATGATGATCATTCCTCCTGGTCTATCTCCCGTCTCCTCTCTACTTGCTTCTCTCACAACTTTTCTTCTTCTTCTCCTGCTCCTCGTCTTTCTCCTTCCACACCCTCTCCTTCTTCTTCTTCGTCTTTCCCTTTCTCTCTCTTCCCATTTTTCTTTAGAGATCCACACGACCATTTAGCCTCTCCGTTTACACGAAGACTTCTTCTTCATCTCCACCAACAGCATGGGGCGCCTCCTTCCCTCTCTCCTTCTCCCCATCTTCTCTCTTCTTCTTCTTCTTCTGCTAGAGGGAAGATAGAAGAGACCATCATGACGTGGGGGGCGGTTCTACTCTTTCTCCTTGTTTTATCTTACTTTCTTCTCGGCATCTTGAGCTCCCTGGGTCTTCTTCCTTTTCAACTCCTTCACACTCTTCTTATTCTTCGCTATACCCACGTGACCACGTATTCCCGCTTCAGAGAGGAAGAAACGAAGAGAAGAAGAAGAGAGAAAGAAGAAGAAGAGAAGAAGAAGGAAGATGAGAGAAGAAGAAAGAAGAGTAGAAGAACGAGAGACAAAGAAGAAGATGTCTTCTCTAGGTCGCAAGGAGAAGGAGTTGCGTGTCTTGAAGAAACAGGGAAGGAAGGTGGGAGATGCGGTCAGAGTGTGGCAGAGAGAAAGATAGAGAAAGAAGAGATGGAGAGAATGGCTACAAGTCATGATAAAGAAAAAGAAGGAGAAGAAGGGATAAATGAAGAAGAAGAAGAAATATCTGGTAGGGAGGGAATGAAGAAGCTATTGGATCAAGAGGAAGAAAGCGAGGGGGAAAGAAGAGAAGAGCTTTCTTCTTCTTCTCATCCTGCCGATACCATACAAGAAGAAGATGAAGAAGATGAAGATGTAAGTCTCCTCCTTGGAGGGTGTGGTACTTTCTCTTTTTCTTTCCTTCTCTGTCTTCAGTGTATAAATATCTATATAGATCTCGACAAGGAGATGGATACATAGATAGCCAGTAGGTACTTCAACGTATTGGTAGGAGGTAGCTAGATCAAAGGTAGACAGATAGATAGGTAGATAGATAGATAGATCAAAGAAAGCAGATAGATAGATAGATCAAAGATAGACAGAGGGATAGATAGATAGAAAGATAGAGAGATAGGTGTAAGATATCTTAATAGCTAGATCAAGGAGAGATATATCGAAGATCGATAAATAGAGAGAGTTTCTATACAAATGTAGAAGTAGATGTGTAGGTACTTCAATAGATACACGTAGATAGTAGAGGACAGATTGATAGATGGATAGATAGATACATGACTAGATAGACTAAAGATAGATATTTCAGTATTCAGAGAGAGAGAGAGAGGGAGAAAGAGAAAGAAAGAGGGAGGGAGATGCACGAGAAAGCCCCCCCGTGTGGAGAGATCTTGTGTGTTGAACGGCGTTTTTATTCTACGCATGCAGATATCTATATCTATAGAGATATCTCTATC
>NW_027155203.1:0-156 GCF_002600585.1 Cystoisospora suis | reverse complement strand
TTCTTTCTTTCTTTCTGTTTCTCTTGTTTTGTGTAGATGTGTATCTTCTGTTTCGAGGAATTCCAGCCTCTTGACATTTTACGTGTAGTTACACCCTGCCGCCATAAATTTCATCGTAAGTCCACTCAACACAACTTTCTTTCTTTCTCTCTTTCT
>NW_027155202.1:2652-2796 GCF_002600585.1 Cystoisospora suis | reverse complement strand
GGGGGGGGGGGAGAATAAGGATGGTAGACAACAAGGAGAAGAAAGTCGCAGAGAGAAAGATGAGAGACCGAGTGAAGAAGGAGGAAGAGGAGGAGATAATGTTATAGAAGTTGAGACAGATGAAGTTGAAGAAGAAGAAGAAGA
>NW_027155202.1:994-2441 GCF_002600585.1 Cystoisospora suis | reverse complement strand
TGTATGTGTATGTATACATATCTAGTCCGCTCTACATTTTCAAAGGTGTCTTAAAAGAAAGGAGGAGTCTTATATAGAGTATAGCTATCTGTACACTTGTTTAAGGTAGCGGATTTTCTCTCAGCTCGACTGCATGCAGTCAATCATTCTTAACCTTTTCTCTCTATATATGCATATATATATATATATGTATATAACATCCCTCTTATTCGATCTCACAACTTTCTCTCTAAAGATGTCTATTGTAGTATGTATGTCTGTGTATGGAGGGTGAGGTGTTTGGCCATACATAGTCGTTCCTCCATACATCTGGGTGTATGTACATCATACATACTCATTCCTCATATATGCATGTGTAGATGCGAAAATATGTCTAGCTCTCTCCTAACTGAGGAGGGAAGGAGAGCTTCGTGATGACATAGATGATCTATCTATTCATCTATGTTTCTATATATCTGTCCCCCTGTCTGTTACGCGACGCGAGTAGAGTAGTATTTTGCTGTTCCTTTCGCTTCTTCCTCTTCTTCTTAAAGGAGATGAGAAAGAAACAAAGAATGAATGAAAGAAAGAGACGAGAAAGAAGAAGTGAATTCTTTTTCCAAATTTCTCTATTTTGTTTCATCGTGATCATCCTAATAGGTTTCTATGTGTAGAGCCTCCTCCTTGTGCATGCATGTAAATCTTTTTGGACCCTTCTCTCATCACTCATCTGTTTCATGAAGAAGACAGTTAGCTACTTCTCGTATTGCATCTTGTTTTGACTTTCCTTCTCCTCCTTTCACTGTGGAAGAGGGAGAAGATCGTCGTCTTGAAGTGTGTCTTCAAAGAGTTTCAAGTGAATCTCCTCTTCTTCTCCCGTGCTTCATCCATCCCTTCCCTCCTTCTTATGAGAAATACCAGGGAGGGTAGGAGATGTTCTCTCAAAGGAAACCTCTCATACACTTGCATGTATATATATATATATATATATATGTACGTATACATACGATATCCACATACAGACATACACAGGCCGTAGGTTCAGCCATCCGTACATGGTGCTCGGAGAGGTTTAGCGATAGCATAACAAAACGATCTCTCTATCTATTCATCTATATACCTATATATATATATATGTACCTATATATATAGCTGTCTCAAGGAGGCTGAGATAGATAGACGATTCAACCAGACAGAGAGAGAGAGAGATGAATGTGCGTACAGGTGGGTAGATGCGTGTCTTTACAAATTCGTATGGATAGAGAGGTAGACAGGGGATAGATAGACTGAAGATAGACAGATAGAGAGTGCGTGGACTTCCACTTTACTATACTAATTCCTATCACTCCATTCCCTCTTCCTAGTAGTCGTTTCATTTTAAAGATAGTCCCTTATGTCAGTATGCGAAGAAGATTCCGTCCAACTGTCTTGTGTATATACACTCGGATTCCCGTGAGAATCTTCAGTT
>NW_027155202.1:671-967 GCF_002600585.1 Cystoisospora suis | reverse complement strand
CTCTCTCTCTCTCTCTGTGTGTTGTGTAACTAGCAACATGCCATCCCTCTAGCTAGCTTGTCTGTCTATTATTATTTTGGCTAGGCTAGCTATCGGTCGATTGGTGATGCAGCAGTCCAGCATCCTATAGACGCATACAGAGAACCCCTGCTCCTCTGATAGTATTCTACACACGCCACTTGGTCTCCTTGAAGACTACTGTCTATCATCTTCTCTTGTTCTGCCTCTCTCTATCTTAACGAATTTTCACCTCCCTAGTTCTTCTACTTCTGTCTCTCTCTAATCTCTCCTCTTCT
>NW_027155202.1:0-303 GCF_002600585.1 Cystoisospora suis | reverse complement strand
CTCTCTCTTCTCTCTTTCTTTATCAAACTTCCCAGCCAACTCCCCCTCCTTTCTCCGTCTTCTTCTCTTCACCAAGTGATACGTTTAGCCATGTATGTGTTGCAGCACCTCTCTACTTCTCTCACTGTCTCAAGAAAAAGAAGATAGGGAGAGTGATCCAAGAGGGATGAAAGAGAACAGAGATAGAGAGAGGAGAAGAAGACACGCTAAGACTCGAGGGATCTGGAGACACCTCCTCCATAAGCAGGAAGCAAAGAATGTATTTTAAGGACAAGAAAAAAGTCCATTCGAATCAATCGATCG
>NW_027155201.1:0-349 GCF_002600585.1 Cystoisospora suis | reverse complement strand
ACCTACCTCGGTGGAATACACGGGTTCTGCGCGTGCGGAAAGTTCACCGGGGTTCCTTGACCTGTGCACGACCTCCCTCTACTGCTAACCCAGCGATTGTCGCCTCCTCCGAGTATGGGACCGCTCTGTCCCTCTCCGAACCGTCTCGCTACGAAGTGCGGTCTCGATATCCCAGACGGTCCTATCTCCTGATGCGCCTCTCTCTGTCTCTGCGGGCCTCCACAGAGTTGTTCTTGCTTGCTGTACTCGGATCTTCGGCTGAAAACGCTCCCCTCTCGAGAATCCCTCTTCTCGCCGATCTGGGCTTCTACGCAACACTCGGGGTAATCTGGGTTTAACCTCCGCGTGG
>NW_027155200.1:804-924 GCF_002600585.1 Cystoisospora suis | reverse complement strand
AACTCGCGCATAGTGAAGCACGAATCTGGTCGATCTCAGCGACCAGGCCACGTAGAGAGGTAATTCGAGGTGCGTTAGGCACCTTTTGAGATTTTAGGACTTATTAGAACCCCGCATCAA
>NW_027155200.1:0-185 GCF_002600585.1 Cystoisospora suis | reverse complement strand
CGCCGGTGAATCGAGCCGGTAGAGACACGGTTTCCACCCGATCCCGGGCAAGGAACCGTGCAAAATAAAAAGCAAATGCACACTAATGCACCCAGAAAACCCCACAGTCTGCGTCCGACGCAGAAGCAGAACAAAATCCCCGCCGGCAGGAGCCGTCGAGCTAGGCCAGGCGGTCCGTGACGTGC
>NW_027155199.1:26555-26775 GCF_002600585.1 Cystoisospora suis | reverse complement strand
AGGTAGAGTATATACATAGATAGGGAGGTGTGTATAGATGTGCCTATCTATCTCTCTGTATGTACACACATGCACAAAGAGAGCCTCGTACCTGCCCAGGTAGGGACAACCTTTTTAAGCCACCTCAACTGCCTAAGACACACAGCCTTGGCTTGGTCGAGTTCGAGAAGCTGATCGACTCTTAACAGCAGAGCTGTCTTCTTCGTTCTTCTTCCTTTCT
>NW_027155199.1:25705-26237 GCF_002600585.1 Cystoisospora suis | reverse complement strand
AAAAGAAGAGATCTTTCTCTTCTTCATCTCCTTGCATGCGTCTGTCCCCCTTATTACCACGATAAGAATGAAGTCCTTCTTCTTCTTCCTCTCCTCCTGCAGTGTCTCCCCCCTCTTCAATACTAGACTCTCGACAGCTACTTGCACTGCGACTTTCGCATGAGCTACTGGTCCACCAACATCGCTCCTCCTCTTCTTCTTCTTGCCGCTCCTCCCGCCGCGAGAAGTAAGAAGAGGTTCTCCGGCCGAGCGAATAGAGACCGTGGAATGAAGAAGAAGAGAGATGACGGGTTATTTCCGAGCAGGAAGAGTTGGAATGAAAGAAGGACATCTCTTTCCTTCCGTTTGGAAGAAGAGGAGGATCGGGATGAGAAGGTCTGCTCTTATTCTTGTTTTGCTTCTCATAAGCAGAAGAATGAGAAGAGCAGGAACTTAGAGAAGAATTCTGTTTGCAGAGAAGGAGAGAAGATCCCATCCATGGCTCCTCATGATGCGGATGCGTGTTCACTATCTCTTCATCTCTCTCTTCTTC
>NW_027155199.1:719-25487 GCF_002600585.1 Cystoisospora suis | reverse complement strand
AGAAGAAGAGAGCGACAGGGAAGGAGACAACGCAGAAGAAGAGTTCAGATCTTCAGGAGAGTGTCCTTTCTCTAGAAGTTGGGGAGGGGGGGGGATGTGGAGACTATCATGACTATGAAAGCTACTATGGCTTGATAGAGAAAGAAGAGAAGATCGGTGATCCTGTTGCCTTTGAGAAGATTCCGACGAGGTAGTGGACCTTCTTCTTCTTATCATCTCGGCTTCTTTCTCTCGTTCTTCGCGAAGTCTGTCAACTGTCAACCCTTCATCTTCCATGTGTTGGAGAGCTCGAGAAAGAAGGAGACAGGTCTCCGGGGGAAGATCTCCAGGTGTCACACAATGAACTAAACAATACGAAAAGATACTTATATACGGACGTAAATCATCGAGACTCTCTGCTTCAAGAAGATTCGTGACGTGCGTCGTAAAAAAAGGAAGTCTTCCGCTATTCAGGTGAGAAGAAGAAGAAGAGGATGGCGGCTCAGGAGAGGAAGATGACTGAGAAGGACTACAGGAAGACGAAGAAGAAGACGGAGACTGATACCCGGAGGAAATNNGAGATGGTGAAGAAGAAGACAAGCTTGCTAGACCTGTGCTCCCATTAAGACGCTGACTACTACTACTACTACCACTACTACTACTAGGGCTAGGACCTCCTCTGTGAGAGCTTGCAGATCCACCACCACCTCCTCCTCGGCTTATAGACGAAGGAGAAGAAGAAGAGGGTGAAGAGACTTCTTTCCGATGTCCATTCCTCTCCGTATGAAGAGGCTGCTTTAGATCTGTCGTCTCACATCTTTCTTCATCTTGAGAAGAAGAAGTAGGGCGAGAGGGGCTCTTCACGCTTCCTCCCTCTGATGCTCCTCTTGTCTCACTGATACCTGACAGGTCAGGAGAAGAAAGAAAAGAAGGAAAAGAGACGGAGGAGGTAGATCGAGCATGTGGAAAGAGGGAGACAGAGAGAGAGAGAGAAGAGAGAGCATAGATCAAGCAGCATGCCTACTGTTCTTTTTGGGATAGGCCTACTAAGCTACTACTCCTACTGTAGTACATACATGCCTCCCTCCCTTCTGTCTGATCTTTCCTGACCGTGCATTCGCAGTAGTTGAAGTCTCCTCTATCTCTACTTAAGATAGATAAAGAAGATAAAGACACAGAGAAAGAAGATGAGAGAGAAGAGAAAGATGCATGAAGAGGAGAAAGATGAAGAAGAGCGACTATTATAAGGTCAAGCTGATAAAGATGATATCTACAGACAACACCCACACATACACGTCTATGAATATCTAGACACATACACATATTTATTTATATTACCGAGAGACACATACACGAAGACTCGCTGCACATATATATATATATATATATGCTCTCCAGCATACTCATAGAGAGATCCTCCGAATCCTATACATATATGTATGTATATGTCTACGCTTCGACAGATCTCTTTCTTATAGGCATATATGGATAGATACCTATTAAGTATGTGTATGATGGCTATGTACATGCGTACAGATAGAGAGAGGAAGAGAGAGAGGAGGGGATAGAGGGGAATAGACAGATGTGTGTCTTAATGATGTGAGGGGTGAAGGGAAAGAAGTGCAAAGAAGAAAGAGAAACCCCCTTTCTTACCTGTCCCTCGCTGTTGCCTCGGCGAAGACGTCGTGGAGGAAGAGCACGAAGAAGAAGCTAGAGAAGAAGATGACGTCCTAGATACATCAGCAACGCTAGCACTCGCTCGTTCCACCCCCCCCTTCTCACTTGAGAGGCTCCTACATAAAAGAGAAGAGGAAGGTGACGCTAAAGAAGGAGAAGGATCTCCTGGAGAGGGACTGCTTCCCGTCATCTTAGCAGAAGTAATAGCCGTAGGAGTAGTTGAAGAAGAAGAAGGAGATGTAGACGAGGAAGGAGATGACTGACTAGGATTTCCTCCTGTCGCAGTAGGAGTAAGGGTCGAATGGGAGGTATTGCGAAGAAGATCACGTAACTCTGAGAGATAAGCGTAAAGACTTCTCTTCAGATAAAAGAAGTCTAGATTTATGGAATGGTCGACTACGTCATGACAATGAAGGGGATAAGACGTCGCATCTTCCTGATCTAGAGAAGAACGGAAGATCGGCTGAGGATTCTGACTATCAGCGTTCTTTTCTGAGGAAGAAGAGGAAGAAGAAGAAGACGGGACAGGAGCGCAAGTGTCTTGCGGGGCCTTCTCAGATGGCAACGATAGACATGGGGCCTCCTATATGATGACACAAATTATACATAGACATACATATACATACATACATATAGATACATAGACATACATATATATATACACATATATATACATACATATATGTACATACATATAGATACATACATATATATACATACGTAAACATACATACATATACATACATGCATACATATACATGCATACATATACTACATACATATACTACATACATACATGCATACATATATATACATGGGGAAATGAGATTATCTCCCCTTTCTGATAGACAGAAAACACGGACTATAGAAGCGCCTTTCAACTGTAGTTGCCCTGTCTCGCTTCTTTTCCTTGTCTACTTTTCGAGTTACTCACAGCTCGTAGATCTATCTACTGTCGGACGGCTAGCTAGCTAGCTAACTAGGAAGCGAGTCAGCTAGCTGAAAGAGACGAAGGCATATACAAAGCAAGCGACAATAGAGAGAAAGAAGACAAGACAACCGCGAGCAAGATGCTGTTGAACTCCTCCATTAAGTATGACGAGGAGCATGATAGCTAGACAGACAGAATATTTTCAATCAATGCATGCACCTATACAGCTAGCTATACAGAGACACAGGAGAGACGGGAGGAATGGACGGTATACGGGAGGACTCCAATGTTCCTATCGAAGACTGCCACACATCGCATGTCGACTCAAGAGATACTTCATAGAAATATACATCAATATACATAGATAGATACGGCTGTAATTCCATGTATATACAGAACACTCGGAAGAGAAAAAATACAAGTATCTTCAAGCATATATATATATATATATGTATATACGTATGTGCATATATACATATATATGCATATACAGCCAGTCACCTTCCTGTCTCTCAACTCGCTTTCTCTCCTTCGGGAACGAGAGAGAGAGAGACGGCTTCGTGGTTTGTCTGCGAGCTTCCATCCAAGCACACTCCACAACGATCTATACGTGCAGACACACATAAAGGCATATATATATATATATATACCGATAGACGTATATACCTAGAGATATATATATGTATAGACCTGTCGACATACATTTAGATAGATACTGAAGAAGTGAACGAAGAGCGTCTTGGAGAGGTAGGTCTCTTCAGAAGAAGCAAAGAGAAGAGAAGAGAAGAGAGAGGACTCACTTCTTTCGCTTCTGTCTTGACTATTGGAATGGGTATCGTCAAATCAGGCGATGCTGCAGAAGCTCTTAAAGTGGTGGCGGAGAGAGAAAGTCGCTGAAGTGTGTCCTCTGTCTCCGTACTATGAGCTGAGGTCATCTCTTTCTTCTCGTTCTTGTCGTCATTCCTCTTCTTCTTCTTTGTCCCTTTTTCCTCTTCTTCCTCCTCGCTGTGTGAGGAGGACGAAGCTGGAAGAGAGGCATGATGTACATGCGTCACAGTCGAGACAAGATCGAGACAAGATCGGGCCGTGTCTTCATGGGAGGATGGCGGGAGAGGAGAGGGACTCTTCTCCCGGTCAGGAATAGAGATAGAAGAAGAGACTTTCTCTCTCACTTCTTGTTGGAGTTCTTCTTCTTCTTCGTCTTCTTTGTCTCGTCTCTGGGGGAGTTTCTCACAGACAGAAATTTCTTCTTGGTCGTCTTTTCTTTGCTCTAGAAGATCAGCAGCGGGCTGGCACTCATGGGCGGCAGGGAGAGCTCCACTCCTCTCTGCGGTTGAGGATGCCTTTGATCCAAACAAAACACACAAGAAACAGAGAAATCTCGAAAAAGGAAGAAGAAGAAAAAGAAGAAGAAGAAAAAGACGACCATAACGCACACAGGAAAAAGAAGAGCGACTTGCAGATACACTTCATAGATGGAGAAAGTGGAAATACAGAGATAGACAGATGTAAGGTAGACCGAAGATAGTTAGATAGATGGAAAAGTAACTAAACATAGGAAGATTAAAGATAGATAGAGATATGCATGGTGGTCGGCATACAGATGATGAGTATAGCGACACATGAAGAAATATGGAGAGAGAGAGACGCAGATCTACCGAGGGCCTGTGTACAGAGGCCTATAGGAAAACGTATGTAGGTGGGGAAGAGCCGTAGAAATAATTTCATATACTAATAGGGAATGATAAAGATGTAGATCTTTATCTATCTATCTATCTAGCAATCTTTATCTATCTATCTATCTACCAATTCTCCTTGCGTTGTGAAAGAGGAATGCAGGCAAATGATAGAGCAAGAAAAAGCCTCTGTAGTGCTTTATACCTCTTGCCCTATTATGTGCCTGTATTCATGAAAAGGCGACGGATTAGGTCTCTATACATACATGCGTCGCCTACCACTTCTCCTCATGTATTGACTGAGAAAGAGAGAGAGATCGACCGACCATTCGAGCAAGCAGACCCCTTTACAGAGCTCGACAGACATCGCCATACTCGATACAGAAGAAAGGAATCTCTCCACAGATATGACGGTCAGACCAATCTCGTGCAGTAAGCAAGCAACAGCTGTGTGGTCGTTCTTGGGAATCGCCACGGGAGAAAGACGAAGCAATGTGAGATAGTAGGATAGAAGAAAGAGAAGGAAGGAGGATAGTGTGAGGAGATGAGACAGATTTCTTCTCTTTTTTACCGTCATCGTAGCGATTCGGATTCTCCCTTCCGTTCCTGTCTGAGTTACGAACCCGACTGAACAGGGAGAGGTTCTCCGTTGTCACCCCTGAAGGAATTCTCGTCTAGCTTTGAGAAAGATGACGCGAGAAACAAAGCGAGAAATCCACAAGAAAGTGAAGAGCGTCGACCTGTGGTTGAAACACGCCTAAGCTGAAGCGCAGAATACACACGGCTCAATTAACTAACTAACTAACGACGGGAAGAGGAGAGAGGGAGCGTCGCGAAACAAAGGAAGTTCATTCTTCCCCCGAAGAGGAGATAAAAACGATATCGAAATAGACCTTGTTAGATGGGGAGAATGGGTAGGCCTATCGGCTATGACTGAAAAGGCCGTGCTTCCCTAGAGAACTGTAGAGCCGTCCGTTGTCAGCGTCGTCGTCGTCGGTCAGCAGCGTCACTCACTGAAGAAAGAGGGGCTACTACTACTACTACCGGATGTGTTGTTCAAATGTAGATGGAAGTCTAACGAAAAGCGCACTTCGCACTTGCAGTGGGTTTTTCCTTACTGCAAACTTGATGAAAAGTGTTGTTGTAAACAGTGAAAAGAAAGCTCAGTTGTGGTCAAGCTCTCTTGGCCATTCACACGACGACAGCGCGCAACAGTGAGAGAGCCACAACGGCGTACTCCTCCTCCTCTTCCTATCTCGCTCAACTGGACTTCTATGAAGCGTGAATGAAACGAAGAATGGACAATGAGGAGCCGAGAAACAAAGTCTCAAAGATCTTTTCAAATTTCCCAACAAGAGAAGGAGTTCTACATTACTTCGCAACTTATTGTAACTCGGAAAAAGGAAGATTCCAAGGGGGTGAGCCCCCCCCTCGTTGGCGCGGGGAAGAATGACTGGCGGAGGGAGGTCCGACAACAACGACGTCTGGTGGTCAAATAGATGACTTGAATAAACGCGTCAAAGAAATGTGTGATGGACAAAAGGAAAAAGTCATCAGTGTTGTCTCCACACAAGATGAACAGATTTCATTCACCATTTCCATACAGAAAGAAACGAAAAAGCCACACGACTCACTTGGACTGACTGCCCTCCTCCATCGGCATCCCTCGATGAACAATGGCACCGCCGGCGGAAGGAGCCCTATCTCCACGACAACTACTTACTACTCAGCTGGACATGGCGCGCCGGTACTACTCCTGCTCCTCCTACCCAGTGTGAGGAGGGTTTAGAGACGGAGGCCGACGTCGACGCCGCGGACTATCGACAGTTGAGAGGAGGAGACAGTTCATTCCTTCACAGACCACATGCCGAGGAAAGAGCCGAAACAGTGTCACACGAAGTCAAGAAGACACTATAGATAAGGATGGACAAAAACAAGAGGCAAGAAAAACGACCTCATGGTCGCTCCTATCACACTGTTGACTTACTACCTCTTACTCATCATCCTCACCCGCGCTCCTACAACGATCAACCCCCCTCCGATCCTCGTCATTTTGCTCACTAGCCGTGTCCCACGGCATCTAAGCAAGCTGTTGCCCCTGGTTGCATGCGTCGTGAGGACAGCAGAAAACGAGTTGACGCTATACAAAATTGACGGCGGAGGGAAAACGAACAATCCGTAAGTTCCTTCTTGGCAACGTGTCTCTTCCATATGCAGCCTGTCCTCGCACATGAGCTATCTATCTATCCCTGTCGGGAACGGCAAAACGGGGGAACCCCCCTGTTCCTCACATGTAAGAGCTTTCCGACGAGATTCTCACGTCTAGACCGAGCGTATCAAGTTGGGTCTATAAGCCATGTGTAGACTGTCGCTAAAACGTACCACAACAGTCGTGCAGTCCTTAATCAAACTAATCTCGCCACTCCTCGCTCCAGCCAACTCATCCCATGGCACAATGACGGACCAGGCAGACTGACATCCTGCGAATCTTGTCCGCTACAACTGTTGCCATTTTCTTAGACGAAAAATCGGATCGAGGTTCGAACTCTAGAACCCGTTTCCCGGCGAACTTCCATGAAATGGGGGATCTGCCAGCCGCTGCTCGTACTGTACAGCAACAGGTGCGGTAGTAGCCGCGCAGCACGTTTTGTCGAAGAGGTACCGACAAGGAGCCACCCGTAACAGGGCCACCCTCGGAAGCAGTGATTCTAGCTGCCGAGAGAACAGTGCCCGACGACTGTCCCAGACACATGAAAACCAGAGTTACCTTCACCCGGTCAGCGGGCGCTCCCCCAGGGACTCTCCAGCCCTACTGGTCCGCTGTGGCCCCTTCGGATGGAGAGGATAATGAAGAAATAGGAGCTAGGTGCCGAGTTGCTGAAGCTACATAACACTCTTGAGTCCTCTACTGTCTAAGACCAACAGTTTCTGCCTCGAAGTCCTGCTTTCTTTTTGTAATGTCGGACTGACATCCACCACGATTACCGGGCCGCCTCCGGCTTTCCCTCCACCTCCACGGCGACTGGGACTGCAGCTGTCTGGTCTTCCGTATCGTACCTGGGTCCCCACTAGCTTTGCATACTGGGGACTTGAATGGTTAGGAAAGCGACAAGCATATCATAACAGCGGTTAGGTAAACTGAAGAAGCGTCCAATGAGGATGACCGGGTGACACGGATTATCCCCGTGACGACTTGTTTGGGAATCTCACAGGACCCGTACTGCAGGAATGGCGAAACTGAGCCTGGCGACTGTGTGCACTGTCTTTTGCCAGTAACATTGCCTGCTGGCAGCTTGGTGAGTGCGTGTTCGCCGTCTTGCAAGAGGTGACGGTAATCAGCGGTGTCCCACGGTCTTGTCGAGTCTCCCTTTCCGCGGCCTCGGCGGCTTTCCTTCCTGACGTAGCTTGTCGTGTTTATCTAGAGCACCCCTGGAAGGAGCGAAGGCAAATGCCGTAACTAAAGGTGAAACCCCGTCATGATGTGAGTCTCCGGCTAGCGTGTGGTTTTAGCCAAAGTGGAGCATTAAGTCACCCTGGTGTGCTCCATTCCGAATGAGGGTTGTGGAGGTTGGAGCCTGGGGGATGAAGTACTAAAGGAGTGAGTGTGTAGTGCTTGGCCTCGTTACCGCAGTCAAAGTGGAGGACTATCTACCAATCAGAAGCCATACCGTCTGCATCATGCGATGAAGCATAACAGACATTCAGCGACGTGGTTTAATCGTCAGTAATAGAAAAGTTGAATGGGGCGGGCGTTGTCAAAGGTTCGTAGATTTGATCTGCGACCACGAGACCGGCATAGCAGTCACCGTGGTCGCCATACCCTGACATCTCAGAACCAGGTGTCTGACAAACGGTAACTATCTCTACAGATCATCTGGGGACAACGTTGTCGCCACGGCAAGAGCCGCGCAGACGACTCCGAGGAGTGGACTCGAGGACCAACCTGCAGTCTTTCGCGACGGCCTTATATCCTCGGTGCCGTGTCTAGGCAGGAATTCAACTCGTTCAAAAGCTAGAGATGTGCTGGCTTAAAGGATAACGTGTGAGAGGACGCTGTGCGTCCGTCAGTTGCGGAGAAAGACAAAACAATGCTAGTCTTGCATGGTGTGTCACACTTCGCTCACGACCACTGTCGGGTCCTCTTGTCCAAACTGAGAACTGCTAAGAGTGAGTGAGAGAACGCAGCAACAAAAGATGACTGCATCGGCATAAAATCGCCAATCGAACCAAGTGGAGAGTAGATTGAAAGAGAATCAGGCCATGCCAAAGAAGAAGCTTGATCAGACAGGGGGGCACCTCAACATGCGGATCAGCCACATCACTCTTGACGTAGGGAAGACCGAGCCGAGACACTTGGGAGTTTCTCATCTCTCTTTCAAGAATGCTGACCCGAGTATTGGATCCTGACTTCTTTTAAGAGCAAAGCAAAGCGGCCAGCAAGCGTTTTACTTCGCAGAGGCTTCCTCAAGAGAGGTGAAAACAAATAAGTTGTCGGCGATCGAAAAGAGTTGAGTGGAACATCTTTTGATCCAGCAATGAAGGAGATCCGTGTTCTGCTTTGATTGATTCGACTAGTAATGCCTTGGGTGACTCCCCCCGTCCGGGGTACTTCCTCTTATTCAAGACAAGAAAAAGCCGAAAGTAAGTGTCTTTGTCGTTACTTTCCTTACTTCTACCTGGTACAATTACACGACTAGAACTTGCACCGCCCGTGTTACCTAAGTGCTTCTGCGTTCCTTGGATCGCGCGTGAGACCCACTAAGGCTAAGAGCCTATCTAATGTCGGCTTGCTTGGTGTCTTTCTACACCGAGGCACGCGAATGAGTCGATGGGATAGAAGTCGTTGTAGAAGCAGCCGTCACATACAAAGAAGCTGCTGCTTGCTGGCTCGCAACTTGTGGGTCATAATAGTACCCCTGAATACTGGCGCCGGAAGTCGTTGGGTCCCAATACTGCTGATAGGGGGTATCGAAGGTCCCCTGCTGCTGTGGCTGCTGTTGCTGCAATTGCTGTTGAAGCATCAGCTGCTGGTACGCCGCCGAGGCCTGTCGACAGACAAATAAAGAAAAACAAAACAAAGACAGCGAGCGGCTCCTCTACGCTCCTTTATGACTTTGAATGGTCACCACATTAACATCACCATCCCAAGATATGATCGGCCGGCCGGCCAGCCATTCAGCCTGCCTTTTTTTCCTCCTCCTTCTCCTTCACCCAAATATCGCGGTGACGCAAGGAATGAGACTAACAGCAAGGAGTTTTTTTGCCAAAGAAAAAAAAAGACCTCTATTTGCCCTCAATGTTACTCCTCAAAACACCTGTCTCTTTCCAATAGGATGAGGGAGGGAGAGGAGGGGAGCAGAAGGAGTAGAAAGAAAAAAGACGTTCCGAAGAGATACATAGATAGGTCGTTTTTCTTCGTGCTGAAGTCTTCATGCTTCAACACATATGGAAAGGACATAAGTAGGGTACCAGTCATCTTGGTCCCTCCTCGGGGGATGTTTCACAGCGATCAGCCCCATCCTCTTGCCCGGGGCTTTCCTTCCTTTCCACACCCTATTAGTGTCGATCCACACCTTTCTTCTGTCTTCCCTGTTCCCCCCCCCCTGAGAAGCTCTTCTCTCGTCACATCCCATCTTCGCCCTCTCTTTCTTTGTCGAGATCCCTGCTGCGGCACCTCCTCCTGCTGCATCTGCTGGGCTTGATAACGACGACTATTGGAGGAAATGCAAGTATCGCTTTCAGCTTCCCGAGCCCCCGTGGCAGGCCCGCTGCTAGTTAGACCTTTCCCTGCCTGTTCTTCACTACGAGACTCGGAGGAGCCGCCGCAGTCTCTATCGCTGCCTACGGTTTTAGTTTTACTGAAGTGCTTGCGAATACTCGATGACGGAGATACACAACATCGTGAACACTCCAAATCCCAGCGTGAATTGCCATGCGGACAAAGAAGGGCGGCTATACTCCATGTATGATGAGGTGAAATAGCATCGGTGGCGTTAGGAGATGACGAAGACGACGATTCTTCTCCCTCTTTGTTGTCTCGTCTCCTTACAGGTGTACTTGTTCCGCTCGGTGTTGGGAGACAACAGCCTCGAGGGTTTCCATGTGTGTGAGAGGAACGACGCCATTCTCCCCGAGGAGCATGATGTTGCGGTTCAGCTAGGTCTAATGAGGATGACGGTGACGTGCTTTTATCATTCCATTCTTCTTCGAGAAGCCTAGTTATCCCCTCAGGTTTCTCTTTTTTGTGCTGGGTGTCATCTTCCACGGCAAACTTTTCCTTTTTTCTCTCTGACATTTCATTCTTCCGATCAGGTCGCTGTCCGTGCATCCCTCCAGAGGTCACCTCTCCCCGTAGCGGTCGTTGCTGTTGTTCTTCATCGATATGTACGTTGGTAAAAGAAAGTCGACATTTTCTACACTGTGGCCCGGGACCTCCCCCGCCCTCGAGGTTGCTCTCCGGAAATAGATTGTGTACAACTTCCCCAGGGAGCCTCCATGCCCAAAGAGGCGATGTGGAACATGCAGCGGCGAGAAGAGCATGTTTCATATAGTCAGTAGCAGCCTTCACATCAGGGATGAGCTCCGGGCCAAGGACGGCATCAAGAAATCGAGTGTGTTTTGTCTCGCAAGCAAAGCACGTCAGGAGAAACCGAAGGACACAGGCGGCTTGAATAGGTGGCGGGACACTCAAGAAACATGGGTCACGGGAGCAAAGGGCTATCTGGAGTATATATAAAGGTAAAGCTGATCGGGGGCATGCGGGAAGTAGGAAAATATCATCTTCCTCACATGTCTCTTGTTTCTTCGTGAGATCGTGAAGAACAGGAGTGAGAGACATGAAGTCATCTGTGAACTTTCTTCCGATCTGTTTTGTGTCTACACATTCGATCTCTCCTTCTTGGTCTCGTAGACTTGATCCACACCACATTCTTCCTGCTGCTTCATAAGAATGGCCCCCCCCGGCATTTGATTTGTTTCTCGATGATCCTAAGAATGATGATTCCCCGGCGAATTCTGTGTGGACAAGCCGAGTGGATCTCGAGCGACTTGCCGGCAAATTGCCTCTTTTTGCGTATTCTGCTATCCATCGTGACGGGGGGATAGAGAAGTTTGTACCGTTGTTTTCAGGGGACTGAAAAGCCCCTTGATCAGGAGAAGCATCTTCTTCTACTTCATGCACTCGTACCGAGGTTGTTTTTTCTACCAGCGGCTTTTTCTTCTTTTTCTTCTTATTCTCAACTGAGCGAGTAATCGACGGCAACCACCGAGCCCCGTACTTGCGGCGATGGAGCTTACTTGCTCCGAGAAGCCATTGGAGAAAAAGAAACACATTTGCATGTGTCAGTAACCCCTCTTCTTCAATACAGCTCCATGCATACAATTCAAGCCAGCCGGTAGGAGGCCATGCTGGCGGTGGGGCTGGATGAGTGGATGCTCCTACGGATGAAGATGACGTGCGGTTGCAAGGATAGCGAGCCCCCCCCCCTTTCCCGTAAGAAGGAGTGATGCCCCGGCTATCTTTGAGCTGAAATACAATTCGATCACTACCCCCGCGATGATACAGCGCCCTACTCCCCCCAGTCGCGGCGGTCCCTGTTGTGATGCCCTGTTTGGAACCGGTGGTTGATCTTATGAAATCTTCTACGTCTTGGCCATTCAAAGTGCTGCGACAGCAGTTACAACAGCCTATACTAGGGGAATGACTAAGGAAAGAAGGACGTGTTTTCGATTGCTCCGATGGGTCAGAAGGAGACTGAAATAAACCCTCTTCACATTCCTGATGCCCTGTGACAGCCCAGAAAGGTCGTGGTGCGTGGCTATTCCTTGTAGTTCCTCCGGGGAGTGGCAGCATCTCCGCTTTCCGTCCTGCTCCGGGGGCGCTTGTAGGAGTAACGAGGGGATTTTGAGAGAGAGAAACATTTTCTTCTTTAACAAAGGCTATTGCCTCGATAACAATTCCAGCACAATCGAGATGTGGAACAACCTCGAGTTGCTTGTAGGCTATGGCAATACATACGCAAGCAAGACGGACTAGAGGCGGAAGGGGATGCTGAGAGATGGGGGAGGGCGACACGGCTGTCCAGAAGCCGTCCCTGGCTGGTACTTTTGAAGGGACCGTTGAAGTGGGGACATGACGATAAGAGACTTGTGAAGATCCTAAGAGCTGCTTGGGAATTTGCTGTGAAGATTCCAAGCTATGAGACGGGGATATCTCAATATGATACACTCCCCATAGAATACTTCGTGTCTGAGCGTCTTCAACCTCAGGAGAAAATCTTGGAGAGAACAAAGATGAAGATGAGGATGCTACTTTCTGAGAGGTGTTACGATCACCTGTCTTAGATCCCCCGCTTCCCCCGGCTACAGATTGGATGGCTCGATACTCAGGCAGGATCAATCGAGGGGGCGGTTGCCAGCTACTCCATCGCATCAATAAGAAGTGCATGAGATAGACAGAAATGTAAGCAAGCTCTTCATGGAGTCGGAGAAAAGTACAAAAACGAAAGACCCATTGCCGGCAAGCCTCATAATCTTCCAGGCTTGCCTGTAGGGCCCGTAATCCTGGGATCTTATCGGGTGTCAGTGAAGTTAATCCATCAGAAGAGCTTCGCGAGGGAGCCGTCGGATTCATCCGGACTCGATAACTTTGAGCCACAGCGTTTTTAAAATTATCATAACTGAAAGCACCAGCATGTCGATAACCTCTGCAAAACTCCGCCACGTGAATATCAAACAAAGCACTTATTGGAATGGTAGAAAATTCCCGGTTGAGAGGCGTTGTTGAAGTTGTCACAACTGCCTTGTCCCCGCCATCTTCGGTCTCTCCATCAGATGGATCTTCTTCATGCCCGCCGTCAATTGAGAGAGAATGATGATCTTCTTCTTTTTTCTCTTCTTCTTCTTCAGCTCCACTGACATCTGTCTCACGACTATCATTGGATCCTGTAAAGAACGAGCCTTTCGCGTTTTTTGTGTCAGGGGGTCTTCCTTGATTTGGCTTTGAAGAAAGTGTAGTCTCTTCGTCAACTGTCTCAACCTCCATGCCCACTCGGGTCTCATCTCGTCTATCTCCTCTTCCCGACCTATGCCTGCTGAGTGATGCTGGCTTCTCTTCAAGAAAAGCACCATGTCTACCGACTGGAGAGCGAATGAATCGCCGGGGTAAGACTCGGTTCAAAAACGCCTCTTGCTCGTCAACTTGGACAGCAAAGGCAGGAGTTCTCTTCTTCACACTGAAGCGCGATCCCCCCCGTTGTTTTTCTATCGCAGGAACTTCAAAGAATGGGGGCTGATCACCGTCACACTCGCTTAAAGCTTCAGGTATCTTTACTGACCACCACGAGTAGTCATTTGGACGAAAAGAATCCTCCTCCTCCTCACTCACGGAGTTGGGGGTGCGGCTAGGTGGTAAGCGAGCCAACTGACATGTTGCCTCTTTGGACTCGTTTTCTGAACCGGAGCGTTCATCATTCTTTTGCCTGCTTCTCCAAACACTTTCACCGTCCATTTTCTGTTCAACAAGGGGGTTTCCTGGGGGGAATTCGCTCTGTAGATCTTCCGAAACTCTTTTCCTGCTGGTTGACAGTTCCACAATACGTCTTTCTTTGCATCCATAGGGTAAGCCATGGTCTTTAGAGCGCTCATGAAGTGGCTTCTCTTCTATGGTGTCAGGTGCCTGTACACCTGGGGGGGATAGCTGGAGATCGCCGAGCAAAGGTGACTGGCTATCCTCAGTTGGATAGGAAGAGATAAAATCCCGAGGTGAGGACGAAGAAGACCAGAGAGGGACATATGAGATGGATGGAAGAAGATGAAGAATTTCGAGAGACTGGGTCTCCTCCAAGTCGAGAAGAGACGGGAGCGTCTGGGGAGTGAACAGGAGCAGCGCAGCCGCTGGGCGGAGGACGGTCGCGGAAGTTCATAGAAATGGATCGATAGATAATTAATAATAGATAGATCACAGCATGGAGATGTGCCCGTCAGAGAAGGAACAGAGTGGGACTCCATGTATACTTGAGATAACGATGACCATGAATGGAGAGAAAGAAAGACACACTGCTGTTACTTCAGTCATTCCAAGACTTCGCTTGTCTCTTATACGAAACAAAACACTTTCCGTTGGATCCCTCCCCTCAACACAATTACAGCCCCAGAGTGATTCTCAAGAAAAACAGTCCGTGTCATGAAAGAGAAGACGCATTTAGAAGCAATCTGAGCTACGATAGGAACTTTCATCTATAGCGTTGATACACACACTGGGGGGGGGGCGGGGGGTGCCCCTTCTCTCTTCCCCATTTGGTTGTATTATTACCCCCCAACTCAACACGATCATATATCGCTTGTCAGTGAGTGTCTATCGCTTCTTTTTGTCTCACCTCATAGCCGCAGTAAGCTCCTTGACCAGCCCAGCCGGCCGCGGAGACATCTCCGTACTGAACCCCCCCGGTAGCACCGAGATAGTAGCCAGAGTCTTCTGTCCCATCTGCGGTAGGCGCTTCTGATCTAAGACCTTCTGGAATGCGCTGCCGGAAGGCCTTTGGAGCGAGCCGTACCAGTTCAACTCTGTTCTCTCGCAAGAATGAGAAGGCGGATGCCTGGGACCGAGAAAGAAAAAACGGAGTAGAACTCTTGCGTGTCACCAAAAAACAGACTCAGATAGATCATTCAGAAGACTGGTAGGGGACAGTTGAATACCCCGAAGACTTCTCTTTCCGTCTTGTTCTTTGGATTCTTGCTTGAACCACCGGACAGCTTTAGACCTAATATGTAAGACTACGAGAGAATTCCTGTCTCCTATCAAACTTCAGTTCGGAGAAAAAGCGTCGGCAGTTGTGGTAGTAGCTAGCCCTCTTGGCTCTCATCATGAACTGGACGGCTGTGTGTCGTCCAAAAGAACTCCCTTATTCACTCACCGACTCCGATCTTTGAAGGGAAGATAGACTCGACATATGACTGCGGCTAGATTTCTCTTACCTTAGCATTCTGGACTTGTTCCACGGTCGGTGCGTATGTTTCAAGGAATTTCACGTGCATCTTCCAGATCTGCCATTTGTCCCACACGGTCATCTGAGAGCATTCACAACACCAGACACCCCTGAAAAGGAAAATGAGCTACTAACGACAAGGAGTTCTGCTTTTTCCGTCCTCCTTGACCAAAGAGACGTTCACTGGGCCGGACTAGCTGCGCCAAAAGAGGGTGAAGACTCCTGACCAGGTAGATAGTTAGTTGCAAGCGACACCCCTGCCATGTCTTCTTCTTCTTGGACACGTGTCTAGGCGGCTAGTGGTGAGCTAGAGGGGAAGTGACACCGCAGAGCTCTTTACCGGATTCATTGTCATGAATTTCTTTTTCAAGGGAAAAGAACAGAAGGAGAAGAAGCCTATCATACTCGACTCAATCGTTCTAAACGCAACAGTGCTGTGCTTGTCAGGTGTCGCTAAATACACCCGACTCCTGCCACTATTACATTCTCCTTCCACGCGCTCACGGCAACCGTTCTTTTCGAGGTAAAACTGGAGATCTGCGACTTGAAGGGGAGGACGCCTAAAGACAGACACTTTACAAGACATACCTCGGCGTTCTTCAATGCCTCAGCGAACACGGGGGAGACGGCCGCGAAAATACGATCGCCATCACCCATATGTTTCAGCTGAAGCAGGCGGACGAGCATCTGGAAGAGACAGACACTGGTAGGTAAGGCTTCATACGCTTTCATAAGATGACTCCTGCAAACAGACGCGCACACAACGAGGAAGAAAGCCATTCGATCATCTTCACCGGAGATTTCTGCCTGGTGACCTTCTCTGTTTTAGCAGCATTCCCCTTGGGCATACGCACATCGAAGAGAGAGAAGTAAGACTATAGCCTTTCTTCTGCATCATGAAGTGGCCGGTCCTCATATGCCAGCAAGGATCAGCGGTGCTCCTGCTTTACACAGTCAGATAGAAGGTTCCTGAGAGAGTTCTAACCGAGAGTCTCCGTCGTTGTGGATGGTAGTGAATGGGTTCTACCAGGACCCGTTGAGAAGAAAGACCTTAGGATGATTCAAGGTGGGAGTGAAGATATCATGCTGCAATCGGTGGTTCGGCCAAAAACGAAGGGAGACGGTCCCGACTTACACGGTCGATTTAAGATCTCCTTCAATATGTAGGGTGAAATTGGCTTTATGCAGATGAAGTAATTCGCAACACTGGGGATGGGCGCTAAACCGTTGAAGCCCCTCATCGTACAGCTGTAGCACTCGCTCTCTTTCCCCTCGCCGTCGTTGATAGCTAATCCATCCAAGATAGTATTTCAGGTAAGCCGGAGAGAGCGGAGGTCTGTTAGGGAGAGCAGCACAGGAGTGTTTTAAAGGACGTGACGCTTGTCGTGTCCCCCTGCCTCGCCACAACACAGGGAGTTCCTATGTTAGGCAAACTCATCGACTTTCTAAGTCCGAGAAAGGGAAGGGATGATATAGTAGATCGGTCATTTTTGCTCTTAAGTTTTGTATACCCTTCAAAATCGACTATGTCGCTCACTGACAAGGACACCCCAATCTGTGAAGACAACAGGAGGAGAACTAATCACGGGCGGTACGTCGCTCTACCTACGACTCCTAGTGTTGCTACTAAGGCATTGTGTTTCCTTCAAAGTAATGAATTCGTCAGATACTAAAGACAGTGCGCTCTTGAAAGTGATCCAGTGGAGGGAGGGGGACATACTCAAGGAGATAATTGTAAGCCTTGGTAGCATCTTCAAAACGACCCAGCTGCTCTGCCATCAAAGCATAGGCAAACGCGAGGTCGCGCCTGTTGAGAAGACAAGGAAACACACAAGAAATTCGGTCGCATCCCTCAGTCCTTCTTCTCCTCCTCCTTTCAGCACGTCCTTTAGTCTTTTCCTGCCCTGACACACGGGGGCCAAGTGAATACATGCAAATTCACAGGTGAATAGACTTAAGATCGAGAGATTAAAGATAGACTGATAGATAAATAAAACCCCAGGGAGAAACTCATACTCCCGTCGGGGTGGTAGTGTCTTTACCGATGCTTAGGCACACCTACCTGCGGCTCAAACCTCCTCTCTAGTCAAGCATGGAGCACCAAGTTATTCTAACTTTCTTTTTTGCCGTACTCTTTGCCGCATCCGATTACTCAGCCCCCGGTCGGACGCTCCAAAAAGAGAATCTCCCGCAAAGAGTCGTTAGCTAAACGCACAACTGACTTACCGTCTTTTCATGACTGTATAGGCACCCTTATAAAGGAGTTGAAGGGCTTCAGTTCGCTTTCCTTCTTCTAGCAACTGCCGGGAGAAACGTTGCCAAAACTCCAGGTAGGAAGCGCAGACTTCGAGACAACGTTTTCGGAGCATGTCTTTCCGTTCCTGGCTTCCCTGGAGTGAAATAAGCAGAAAACAAGCCATTCAATCGCTCATTCTTTCTCTGATCATTTCCATTCTCTGTCTCTGAAAGACTTCTTTCTCTCCATCCCCACCACCCCGATCAAATAAATCTCATATAGGAAAATCAGACAGAAGGAAAGGATGGAGGTCTTCGCTACAAGAGCAAAGAGAAAGAAGTTTGTGAAGGCTAAGAGAAAATATCTTTTCCTCTGGGGGAAATCGTCTCACGTTTTGATCTTCGAAATCCAAGTAGTCTCTCCATGCTTGAATTCTCTGTGGCGTGAGGGGGTCCGGGTGCCAAAACCACCGATGAACCTGAGAGTTCGCACGCCAGGCCAGAAGGACGTGACGGATGCGCTACAGAAAGATCAAATTCCACGGAGATAGCCGAAATGCTTCTCTAGAAATATAACAACTATCAGTCATGAAGGTATCTACTTAAGATGTCTTCGACCAATCAAGCTCTCTTGGGTAGCTTCATTCTTCCTTTCAATGTCCTATTCTCGAGATACATATCCTATACTCCGCTCTGTCGAGACAACTGACGCGGGGGGATTTCTCTCGCAAGAAGGTTGTCCGTGGCTGCGTAGAGTCGGGCCTCCTGCTAGACGATATACACTGGCAAGTTTGAAAGCAAAAAGAGACAAAAACCACTCCAGGGTTCAGACGGGCGCGTCTATCTGCGGTTGATACCAAGTGTCCGTGTCTCGGCAGCAAGACCCAAGTCATGAATGGAGATCTTCATCTATGACGTCTTTGCATGGAGGTGCACCGAAGGAAGTCGATTGCCGTTCTTACTCCATTCTCAAAGACCTGTCTCGCCGCGGCTTGCTCGGCAGCTTCAGCAAACAGGGCTTTACGCACTGCCCAGCAGGCCTCCTCCACGGCATTCTGGCTGGCAAGCGTGGAAACTGCGGGAACACACCCGTAACACAAAGACAGACGAAATCTCTCCACAAAATCTGGACTTCTCTGATCCTCACAACTCGGCCGGCGACACTCCATTGATAAAGACTGACTGACTTTTTTCTTTCGCGAACCACTCACTCCACTGACTCGGAAAAAGCCGACAGAAAGAGAAGATAACAACACCATCGCTTTGTTTTTCCTTTCTATGCTCCGACAGCACAAAGGCTCATCCGCTTCTTTACCTCAGCTGATGTACGCCCGAGGTGAGATACGAAGAGACGTTGAGTTCTAGAGATTTCTTCGGTTTAATTTTCATTAGCATAAAGAACGTTTACTCGTACCTTCTTTCTTTATTGCCGCACGATCTAACTTGGCAATTTCCTCGTCGGAGACAGTCTTAGTGTCTTTGTCTTTGTCCCCGCAGCTGTTCTTTTGCTCAAGGAGATTCTGATAAAGTTTTCTTAGCTCATCATCGGCAAGTAAATCCATGATTTCTAGCGGCTTGAGATCTTCATTCTCGAGGTCCTTGTCCAAAGCACCCGGGGCCGTCTTTGTGGCTGACGCCTCATCCTTCCCTAGCAGCGCTTTGAACCGATCCCACCCCAAGTCCATCGACTCGATAGGAGTAGAATGCAACTTCCGATATAACATGCGGAGCTAACAGAAGAAACAAATCAGAGAAAGGAACTAAATCCAGAAAACACCTCATCATTAGCCATTTCTCTACTGTCATCATTCCCGACACGGCGAGATGTCTATGACTTTGCCTCTATCGCGTAGTAGTTCCCCTAGGGAGTCTCTATCGAAGTCTGGCCTCTCTAGAAAGGAAGAAGAAGTGTGTTTTCAGACAGATACAAGCAACTGACAGCTCTTCGGATGATTCCGTCCGTGCAATTAAACAGGCTGGGGTCCTTCAAGGGTTTTGTTCGGTTGTCAGGGGGGGCCTTTAGCACCCATGGATGACGAAAAGAAACGGCGACCTTCGCTCCTTTCTATACTTACCCGCTCAACTGCCGCATCCCTGGTCTTGATGTGATACAATCGAAGCTCCTCCTTCTTAAGAAAATCTTCGGAGCTCTCTTCCGCTTTCTCATTGTCGTCGTGACTTTGACCGCTACTAAGAGCGATCTTCGTGCAAGCTTCACTATACTCTGCCTCCTCGAACTCTAACACCGCTTGCCATAACGGCCAAGATTTCCAGTGAAGACCTGCCTGTAAAATGAGCACATGCAGACAGGACTCCGGCCTCACTAGGGAAAATACTCGCATCGTTGCCTCTTACTTTCATCTATTCTTTTTCTTTCCCCGGGGCCAGCCTGACTCTGTGAGACCGCAGAGGGACCACAATCCCTCCTCTATGGCGTTGTGCTTGCGTACTGACATAGCTCCCGTCATGCAAGAAATCGAAAATCCTTCATCTCCATGACATGCGAAGGACGAACAAAACGGAGAAAAGTCATTTGACTCCGGAACTCGTTTTCATTCCAAGCGAGAGCGCGAAAGAAGACAATTCCGTGATGTGTCTACAGCACGCATCATGGGCACTCTCACGGATTCAGCGCCTGCCTCTGCAGACTACGACTGGCATGAGGATGAACGGATTGCTAGACATTCTGCTGAAAAATGGCGTTTTCTTTTTTCGGTTTCAACTTACGGATTCTACTGCCTGGTCGATTTTGACACGTGTTGCCTCTTTGGTAAGACTACACGCCTCCTTCGTCCATTCGAGGTATGCAACCCAGATCATAGGGTTATGCCCGACAAACTCACATGCTCTTTCCACGACCTGAACAAGAAGAGCAGCAACAGCCGTCTTTGAAAGTTACATTTTGTGCGGACGCGGCGAAAGAACGATCTCTCAGTTTTCCAGAAAGGTTTTGCTTGGACTGGAGGACTGAGTGGATGGAAGGATTGAATCTCTTTCTCTCTCGCCAACTGTAAAACTGCCTAAGAAGAGACAGTAAATCCATTGCTAAAACGTTTTCACTGCTGTCAGGGGGTGATTGGTGCTTTCTATAGTCATTGTGCATCCATCCATCCTTCATTGGAGTCGGAGCGGAAGTGCTTTTCTGTCGTTTTGTTCAGCTCACTCGCTCTGTTTCTGGCCAACTTCTCCGCTTTTCGAGGTAGAACTTCCCCAGCTTTTTCCAGTAGCCAAAAAGAAGAGGGAATTCGGCCAAAATTCTTTCAAGAGCGCATTCATAATCATCCAGGCGATCCTGAGGTTCACCACCGCCGCCGAGACAGAAGAAAAAAAGGAAAGCTCGGCTTCAGTTGTCGAGTCGAAATATTAACCCTCTCCGGTAGCCATCAGCAAACCAAGTCAGATAAGAAAGAGATAAAAAGCTTAAGATTTCGCTACTGATTACTCACTGAAGCATCAGATCAGATTGCTCATTCATAGGTGGGCTCTGTGAGACCGGTGGTCAAAGAGATTGCTAGGAACGAAAAAATGGAGCGATATGAGATGAATCTTTGTCTCTAGTCTGATTACTGACACCTCCTGGCTCTGGCGTTTTTCGAACTATACAGTTCACCCCTCCTATCGAAGAAGGATGCAGTTTGAAACCCTGCTACTCCAGCGGACTTGCTGGTAGAATCCGACGTGCCGTTGCCAAAGGTCTACTGTGCTACTTTAAGAAAGAGGAGCAGAATTCCACGCTTTCAAGCATTCGGAAATGAAACAGCAGACAGAAGTTGAAGGGTTTACTGTTGAAGCCAGGGCTGTCACAAGCTGATGAGAGGTTTCGTAGTCATGAGGATTTTGATCAACTCGCTTAAGGAGATAGCTAATTGTATCTTCATCTTGTTGCCCGAGGTCTCCTCCTTCATGATGTGTAGCTCCGTCTTCGTCACCTGAACGAACACACGCCAAGATATACATATCTTAACGTCGCCTCCTATTCCTCTGTTTCTTCCGCTATCTCACCGCCATAGGCGTACTTCCCTTACCACATCAGAGAGCCACTGACACGCAGTCACGCAGCGGTAGACACTCCTTCTTGTCTATCTCTCTATCTGTCTTTCAGCTCATCCCGATGTCGAAGAAGAGGATCTAGAAAGATCGAAAGCACTTGAAATGGTGTGTTGCTTCCCTATGAGGGGACCTTCTATGTCCATCTCAAGCAAAGAACATCGTTAGAGTAAGCTGAAGATTCCGCCGAAGTGTCTTGACCCATCAAAACTACGGTGGGGTGCCCTGCGCCTTCCGGATGAAGTGACGACGGATGAAGAACTCACCAGCAGGGCGATCATGGGATAGTCCTTCTCCTGGATCCAACCCTATTCCTTCTCTTACAGATGCCTGAGTAGACTCTGAAGCAGATTTGTGTCGTTTTTTCGCCGGATGCAGGTCAAGATGATTCGTTGCTTTCTTCGCATTCTGAGTAGTTGCAGTCTTCTCTGAACTGTCTGAAGAAGAAGAAGAATCTGCCGGCTGGCTTGTGGTTTGCTGACGAATAGAAGAGTAATATTTAGCCGCCGCCTCCCAATCTGTTGAATTCGATGGCGGTTGCGCTTGCGCCCCGGTGTATGCTGTCTGTAGGGAAAGAAAGATCCAACACACACAGACAGACACACGGCAGGTACAAAGAGGCAGATATCTATCCTGTCAGCCTGGTAAGCATGTGTGAAATGCAAGTGTAAAGACCCGGTTCTCTTTTTTTCGGAGGTTCACACCATTCAAGAGGGACGGCGAAGAGGCGAACAGATGGATCCAGAGAGACCAGAAGATGAAGAATGATGGTGAGTTGAAGAAAGAGGGATCTACGTAGACCTTCACAGAGGACGTCTTGTAAGAGAAGGAGGAGTAGTAGCTATGAATAAGAACAGAGAGAAGATTAAAGACATCTATGCAATAGACATGGTCCGAGAGTTTCTCTTGTCTCCCTGCTGCACTTTCTCCAATAGACCTAGATTGAACACATCACATTATGGAGAAGTCAAAAGACTCCTCCCTTCTCTGAGAGAGATTTTGACAACTGTTCAACCGTGATTAGCTCGTCGTCTTCTTGTTGAGATAGTGCTGCAACACAGAATTCTTCCTTTCTTCATCATGGGCATTCGATGCGAAGACGTCTGCGCCTTTCTCAACAAGTGACGCCACCCGCTCGCCTCCCTTGCCTTTCCTCTCTTTAAAACTTACAGGACAGACAAACATTTTGGAAATCTTTTTTCTTCTTCTTGTTTACTTCTCTTAGGTCACCAAGAGACACCCACTCAGTCGACCGTGCTGGATGTACCGTAGGGAGAGTGAGAGAGGTGGACGTCTGATTTACAAAAGAGAGAGCTTTTCGAGAACGCGAAAATGCTCTGTTGAAATGCCTTCAGTTCCTTCAGCGCTGGGAGAGATAGATGGATAGTCAGAGATAGATAGATAGATAGATCGATAGCACGGCAAGAAAAAAGCAGTGCTCGGTGAGAGATGAAAAGCCGAGGTGCTGAGAAGCCCTACTCACTACAACACGAGGAAAGAAAGATTCTTCTCCGTGTGTAGAAGATGAGACGGATCAACTGACTGTTTGACAATCTCAAAGAGGCAAATCAAAAAAGAAAAATGTATAGATAGGTTTCTAGTTTCTCCTTGTTTTGCAAAGAGAAAAAGAAGCTTTATGATTGACACTGGGAGAAAGTGAAAAGAGAGAAACCTGCTTTCTTCTGTACAATTCGAAACCCTGACAAGGCAGAAAGAAAAAGAAAAGAAGATTGAATGAAGCGGTGGAAGACGAAACCACCTGAAAGAAAGATCTGTCGAAACAAATCCTTGAGAATCAAACCTGTTTTTCTCTCGCCAAATTCAAGATTAAAGAATTCACACCTTACAGTCGCTTCCTAGTAAGAAGAAGAAGAACACCTCTTCAGAATTCTTCACTAGAAAAGCAAGTAAAACATCTCCACATACGTTCCTACCTGATGGATCACTAGATCACGTGACGAGGGGAGGGAAGATATAACGAATAAAGAGACGACACGAAGATAAGATGAAGGAAAACTTCATTGGCTTGCAAACAAAGAAAACCCCAAGCTGAAGAAGACTCACATACACATCAAGATAGACCCTTTCTTGATAATTCATTCTCTTGATCGATCTACTAGAGATCTCTCAAAACTTTTCTCCTCTACGTAGACGACCACCCGAGCGGTTTTTTGGGATCATCTCCCGTCGTGTGCCTTTACTGACGTTTTCATCGCTCCCTCTCTCTCTCCATGATCAATCAATCAGTCATCTAGCCAGCCACTCGCTTTCCCATCCTTCCTTCTTTTCTTCTTCTTCTCAGGTGACCCTATGTGCAGCGGGAGAATCTTGCTTTTTGGTCTTTCGCTAGATATACATGTCTACATGTATAGAAATCTATCTGGACAAGACAAAAAAAGAGGAACGGAGAGCAAGTCAGTCATATTCTTCTCTAGATTACACACTGGAGTGGACTTTCTCTCAACTTCCCCCTCCGGCTAAGTCGCTTTCACGTCTTGGACCCTATAGGGTTGATCGACCTAACAAGGTACCTCTTGAATCTGCTCCTTCCTTCGAGAGAGTTTTCTTCTAGATCATCTCTCAAGACGCATGCAGTCCGACGAAAAAAGGGGAAAAGGAAGGCATAGATCACTCGCGAGCGGGTGAAGGAGGGAGTCAGAAAGATCGTTTTCTGTTTACTCATCACGACAGACACTTCGGTAGTCGTTGTCTCGGCTGCTCTGTCTTGAAAAGATACGAATCAAGTGAGAGAAGTCGTTGTACATGTAGTAGAAGGAAGTAAAAGACTGGAGTGAATGGAGGAAGCTTCTCATGACGGAGTGTTGAAGTCCTAGTCTACGTTTCTCAAGTTTTCTTTCAATTCCAGTCACGTTCTTTCTCTTTTTCTTGCCTTCTCCGACCATCCATCTGAGAGAGAGGGATATCTGCGGGAGAAAAAGATGACTGAGAGAAAGGAAGGAGTGACTTCATGAAAAAAGAGCATTTTCTTCTCAATCTCTATTGAAGCGAAAGAGTTATTCTTCTTCCTCTCCTCTTTGTTTCTCTCCTTAAAGGGATTCCTTCCTTTCCTTCTTTCTTTCTTCCGTTGCTTCACTTCTCTCTGACTTCTCTCTTAATGAACTTTCCCGGGATCGTCTTCGGATTAAAGAAGTTACAAAGAACCGATTTTCTTCGTAAAAAGTCATCTCTCTTTCTTTCTATTTTGTTTCTTCTTCATTCTTTCCTTCTCAAACACTCA
>NW_027155199.1:0-268 GCF_002600585.1 Cystoisospora suis | reverse complement strand
AACTCCCCCATCCAGATCGATGAGACAGAGATCATCCGAAGAAGAAACAAGTCAAGGACAGAAAAGACGAAAAGAAGAAGACTTGGAAAGAGCGTTAGGAGAAACGATAAAAAAGAACAACTCCCATCTCGGTAAAGCTTCTTTCTCTAAGCATCTTCAACCTCTCTCGATCCGATCCTCTCTTTTATCTTCCTTTGATCCTTCGATCTCTCTCCATGTTTCACTTCTTATATCTTGATCTTTCGAGAAAGAAACACCTCTCTTCCTT
>NW_027155198.1:4108-4476 GCF_002600585.1 Cystoisospora suis | reverse complement strand
TTCTACTGCGTTCTGCCGAACCCCTCTGCGTACCTGAGCTAAAATACAGATCTAATATGCGTAGTAGAAGGGGTGTTATCAAGCATGTGAAACGGTATGTACATTAGCTAGTGTGCGCAGCAGTAGGCATGACGTGTAGTATGTGTAATAGTATGGGTGCTATGTGTAATAGTATGTGTGCTATCTAGTATGTGAAATAGTTTGTATGTTACCCAGTGTGTGTAATAGTGTCTACATATACCCTCTAGTATTTGTAACAGTATGCGTGCTACTGAGTCTGTTTAATAGTACGCATGATAACAGGTATGTTCAATAGTATGTCTGTTACCTAGAGTGTGGAATTATATGTGCGATATCTAGTGTGTGTA
>NW_027155198.1:0-4090 GCF_002600585.1 Cystoisospora suis | reverse complement strand
TATGTTATCTAGTATGTGTAATAGTATGCAAGCTCTCTAGTATGTGCACCTGAGTATGTTTACTAGTATGCATAATGTGTTATAATATGTATGTTATATAGTATGTGTAATAGTATGCACGATACCTAGCATGAGAAATTGTATGTACGGTGGATACTGTGTGTAATAGCATGTTCGATTTCGAGGATGCGAAGTAGTATGTGTGCTACGTAGTACGTTTCACAGTATGCACGATATCGAGTATGTGTTAGTAGTATGTGCGATATCTAGTATGTGTATTAGTATGTCTGTTATCTAGTATGTGTAAGAGTACGCATGCTATTCAGTGTGTATAGTAGTATGTACCATATCTAGTATGTTACGTGTAGTAGTATGTGCGTTAGCTAGTATGTGTAAACGTGTGTATGGTATCTAGTATGTGTTATGATATGTATGTTATCTAGTAGGTGCAATAGTATGTAGGTTTTCTACCATGAGCATTAGTATGTACCTTGTCTAGCGTGTGTAATAGTAGGCATGACATCTAGTAAGTGTAATAGTATGTGTGTAATCTAGTATGTGAAATAGTATATATGTTATCTAGTGTGTGTAATATTATGTACGATATTTAATTTGTGTAATAGTATATGTGTTATCTAGTATGTGAAATAGTATGGGTGCTACCTAGTATGTGTAATAGTATCTACGAAATCTAGTATGTGTAATAGTATGTGTGCTACCTAGTATGTGTAATAGTATCTACGAAAGCTAGTATGTGAAATAGTGTGTGTGCTACCTAGTATGTTTAATGGTATGTGTGTTCTCTAGTATGTGAAATAATATCTGTGTAGCCATTCAGTAGTATGTGTGTGATCTGCTATCTGCAACAACACGTATGCTATCTTGCACGATATCTAATATGTGTAATAGTATGTGGGTCACCTAGTATGTTTAATGGTATGTACGTCCTCTAGCATGTGAAATAGTATGGGTGTTATGTAACGATTCAGTAGTACGTATATGATCTGCTACCCGCAACGCCACGTATGCTATCTTGCTCGATATCTAGTATGTGTAATAGTGTATAGCAGTGTGTGAGTTACCTAGTATGTGTACTCGTGTGTACTATATCTAGTAGCTGTTATAATGGTATCTAGTATGTGTGATAATATGTAGGTTTTCTACTTTTAGCATTAGTATTCGAGTTCCTGACATGTGCAATATGCATGACATCTAGTATGTGAAGTAGTACGTGTCTTACCTAGTATGTGTAATAGTATGTACGCTCTCTAGTACGTGTATAGTATGCATGATATTCAGCGTGTGTAATAGTATGTGTGCTACGTATTACGCTTACTGGTATGTACGTTCTTTAGTACGTGAAATATGATGTGTCTTCTATAGCCACGGACTAATATATATATGTGACCTACTATGCATAGCAACAACCCCTATGCTATCTTGCACGTTATCTAGTATGTGTAATAGTATGTGGGGTACCTAGTATGTGTAACAGTGTGTATAATATATAGTATGTGTTATAATATGTATGGTATCTAGTATGTGTAATAATATGCAGCTTTTCTACTCATAGCATTAGCAAATAAGTTTCCAGCATGTGTGATAATATGCATGACATCTAGTATGTAGAGTAGTATGTGTGTTACCTAGTAAGTGAAATAGAATGCATGTTATCTACTGTGTGTAAACGTGTGCACGATATTTAGTACATGTAGTAATATGTGTGCTACTTAGTATGGTTAATAGTGTTCATGATATCTAGTATGTGTAATAGTATGTGTGCTACTTAGTATGTTCAATAGAATGTATATTATTTAGTATGCGTAATAATATGTATGCTACTTAATATGTGAAAAGTACGAGTGTTCTGTAGTCATGCAGTAGTATGTATGCGATCTACTACCTGTAACAACACGCATGCTATCATACACGGTATCGAGTGCCAGTAATACAATATGTATTAGCGAGTATGCGTAATAGTGTGCGTGATATCTAGTATGGGTGATGATATGTATAATACCTAGTAGGTGTGATAGCACGTAGGCCTTCTACTATGTGCATTAGTATGTACGTTTTCTAGCAGGTGTAATAGTATACATGACCTCTAGTATGTGCAATAGTATGTGTGTTATCTAGCATGTGAAATACCATATATGTTGTCTAGGTGTGCAATAGTATGTACGATACTAATATTTGTAACAGCGTGTGTGCACCTGAATATGTTTAATAGTATGCATAATACCTAGTATATGAAATAGTATGTGTGTTATCTAGCATGTAAAATAGTATGTATGTATTAGTTTTCCCGATATCCAGTATGTGTAATAATATGTATGCTACCTAGTATGTCTAATAGTATGCGTGATATCTAGTTTGTGTAACAGTATGCATTTTATCTAGTATGTGAAATAGTACGTAGGTTATCTACTATGTGTAACAACACATATGTTTTCTCGCACGATATGTAGTATGTGTAATACTGTGGGTGTCACCTAGTATGTATAATAGAACTTATGATACCTAGTAAACTTGATATCATCTATGTTATCAAGTATGTGTTAGCGTGTGTGTGCTACCTAGTACGTGTAATAGTACCCGACAATCATACTCAAGAACGTCAATTACACCGAGTGCACTGTTGTCCCGTGCTGTACGGAAACCCGGTGACCCATCGGTCGCGTTCTATTCTGAATAGGAACATTGCATGACAGGAGGTACTTCAGCGTGAGTTGCGAAGGAAAGGCGTACCCTGGCCGGAGAGCGCAGGCGGACCGCGCACAAACGATTCAAGGCAAGCGAACGCCCCAGGCACAACGATACTGGATGCCTTTCCGAGAGCGCGCAAACGAATTGCCGGACCGAAGAGGCCTTCCCTGTCCTGGAGCGCAGGCAGACCGACTCAAGGCCACCGAGCGCTCCGGGCACAACGATACTTGAATCCATGTCCGAGAGCGCGCGGACGGATTCCCAAACAGGTACGCTCATAACCATCAGAGAAGAGAAATGTCCATGTGCGCTCAAGTATAGTGAAAAGAGGGATACATGCCAGACGTCCGTACACGCATGCCACACACGTAAATTCACATATGATGCACACATACACTCCGCCTATATACCCATAAATACCGCGTACGTATGCCCATACCTAACACATCTATGTACACAGACACACTTATTCAGGTACCCACAGACCACGGATTCGTATCACATACCACATGCAGTCACTCACACACCACATCCATTCACACATATAACACATATGCACACACATACATATCACCTGTACACAAATGCATACAGCATCCGTATAAGTATAGACCGCTACCTACATACACGCAGCACACGTACGTACACACATCCCATACACATATATGCCTACAGCCCGTATATATGCCCATGCATACCACACACACATACACATTTATCACCATGCTTCTATACACAGTAGGTGGTACCAACTTGTGTAATGTGAAGGAACACAACCCATATAGCTCATAAAGTTCGAACCAATTTTTTGGTGTATAGAAGGCATGCAACATCCATGCGTAATGTACGTAAGCTTATGTAAGTGCACGCGCGTGTACTCTCCAAAGCACTCAGTAGCCTGCAGGTACAAGAACGGGTGCTCACTAGCGTGCGCTGGACAATTCGCCCGGAGGCGCAGAACTGAATAAACACCAAGAACGCAAGGAGACGATAGACTGCTCATGCTGGAGGAGGCCACGACATGGAAATGGCTCGAGCTTCGGACGTGCTGAGATAAGAGAAACGGAGGTGGTGGCTGCCGGCAACGTGCGGATACGACTCAAGCTCGTACTACGGCTACTCACAGATTCCTTGACCTCCCCACCAACTTAATGAAGCCTGGAGACAAGACAAAGCACCACACTGCTGTACCGCTGTACCTTATCCTCCATCTTCTTGTTTCTTGTCGTACCCTTTCCTTACATAAGATGCCCATTTGAATCTGTGCGTCATACCCTTTGGGGGGGAGGAGAGTTTTAAAACAAGCGTCGTCTCGTTACCCTCGGCCTTGCGCCCGCTCCATGTCACCCAATGATTGTGGAGTCATAAGTGATTTTTTCTCCCA
>NW_027155197.1:699-4517 GCF_002600585.1 Cystoisospora suis | reverse complement strand
TAACGAGACGACGCTCGTTTTAACACCCTCCTCCCCCCCAAAAGGGTATGACGCACAGATTCATTTGGGCATCTTAGGTAAGGAAAGGGTACGACAAGAAACGAGAAGACGGAGGATAATCTACAGCGGCAGAGCAGTGTGGTGCTTTGTCTTGTTTCCAGGCTTCACTAAGTCGGCGGGGAGGTCAAGGAGTTTGTGAGTAGCCGTAGTCCGAGCTTGAGTCGTATCCGCATGTTGCCAGCAGCCACCATGTCTGTTACTCTTATCTCAGCACGTCCGAAGCTCGAGTCATTTTCATGTCGTGGTCTCCACCGGCATGAGCAGTCTATCCTCTCCTTGCGTTCTGGTGTTTAACCAGTTCTGCGCCTCCGGGCGAATTTTCCGGCGCCCGCTAGTGAGCATCCGTTCTTGTGCCTGCAGGCTACTGTTTGGGAATCCGTCTGCGCGCTCTCGGAATCCAAGTATCGCTGTGCCTGGGGCGCTCGGTGGCCTTGAGTCGTGGATGCACAGTGTGCCTGCGCTCCAGGCCAGAGAAGGCCTCTCCGGTCCGGAAAATCGTTTGCGCACTCTCGGAAGGGCATCCAGTATCGCTGTGCCTGGGGCGTTCGTTTGCCTTGAGTCGTTTGTGCGCGGTCCGCCTGCGCTCTCCGACCAGGGTACGCTTCTCCTTCGCAGCTCACCCTGAAGTACCTCCTGTCCTGCAATCTTCTTATTCAGAATAGAACGCGACCGTATGGGTCACCGGGGTTCCGTACAGCACGGGACACCAGTGCAGTCGGTGTAAGTGACGTTCTTTAGTATGATTGTCGGGTACTATTACACGTACTAGGTAACACGCACACGCTAACCCATACTAGATAACATACATGCTATCCAATTTACTAGATATCGTACGGTCTATTATACATACTAGATAACACCCACAGTATTATACATACTACATCTCGTGCGAGATGATATACGTGTTGTTACACGTATTAGATAACCTACACACTATTTCACATACTAGCTAACACGCATACTGCTACACAAATTAGATATTACACATAGTATGAGACATACTAGGTAGCAGACATGTTATGAAACATATTGCATATCGGATAAGCTAATACATACATACTATTTTACATGCTAGATAACACTCACATTATTTCACATACTAGATATTATGCATACTATTAAACATACTCAGGTGCACACACGCTATTACACATATTAAATATCGTACATATTATTGCACACCTATACAACATATATGCTATTTCACATGCTGGATAACACGCATACTATTGCACATACTAGATGTCATGTATACTATTACACCTGCTAGGAAACGCACATATTAATGCGCATAGTAGAAAGCCTACATACTGCTACACCTATTAGGTATCATACGTACTATCACCCATACTAGATATCACGCACACTATTACACATACTCGTTAATACATATTCTATTATACATACTCGATACCGTGTAAGATAGCATACGTGTTGTTACAGATAGTAGATCACATACATACTACTGTATAACTACAGAATACACATACTGTTTCACATATTAGGTAGCACACATATTATTACACATATCAAAAAATTACATTCTATTGAACACACTAAGTAGCACACATACGACTACACATACTAGATATCATGAACACTATCAAGCATACTAAGTAGTACACATGTTATTACCCATACTAAATACCGTGCATACGTTTACACACAGTAGATAACATACATTCTATTTCACATACTAGGTAAGACACATACTATTCCACAGACTAGATGTCATGCATACTATCACACATGCTAGAAGCTTATATGCTAATGCTAAAAGTAGAAAACCTGCATACTATTACACATACTAGATACCATATATATTATAACACATACTAGGTATCCTACACACTGTTACACTTACTAGGTAACCCACATACTACTACACATACTACATACCGTGCGAGATAGCATACGTGTTGTTGTTATGCATAGTAGATTGCATATATATATATTACTCCGTGGCTATATAACACACGTGATATTTCAGTAAGGAACGTACATACCATTAAGCATAATAACTAGCACACATACTATCACACACACTGAATATCATGCATACTATTACACATACTAGAGAGCGTACGTACACATACTAGACATCATCCATACTATTACACATACTAGAGCGCGTACATATTATTACACACACTAGATATCGCACATATTATTACACACTCTAGGTAACAGACATACTCTTATACATACCTGTTATCATACATAGTATCCAACAGACTCAGTAGCACGCATATTGTTACACATACTAGATATCGTACACACTATTACACACACTGGGTAACATACGCACTCTTTCACATACTAGATAACACACATACTATTAGACATAGCAGCCATGCTATTACACATACTAGATGTCGTGCATACTACTGCAGACATTAGTTAATATACATACCATTTCACATGCTTGATAGCACTCATTCTATTGCGCATACTAGATATCGCGCATACTATTACACCTACTGAATAAGATACATATTATAACACATCTTAGTTAACACACATACTATTGCTCATATCAGATGTCATGCATACTATTACACATGCTGGAGTACGTATATACTAATGCACATAGTAGAAAACCTACAGACTATATCACGTACTAAACACCATACGTATTATAACACATATTAGATATCATACACGCTGTTACACATACTGCGTAACCCACATATTGTTACACATACTAGATTTCGTGCAAGATAGCATACGTGTTGTTGCAGATAGTAGATCGAATACATATGGCTGAATGGCTACATAACACACATACTATTTCACATACTAGAGAACGTACATACCATTATATTAGGTAGCACACACACTGTTACACGTACTAGATTTCGTAAATACTATTACACATACTAGGTAGTACCCATACAGCTACACATACTAGGTATCATGTATACCATTACACACACTGTGTAGCATACATACTATTCCACATACTAGATAATCCACATGCTACTGCACGTAACATACTAGATATGGTACATACTACTACACACACTGACTGGCATACATACTATTACACATACTAGATAACAGTCATACCAATACACATATTAGATTTCGCACATACTACTAACACATATTCGATATCATGCATACTGTGAAGCATACTAAGTAGCACATATACTATTGCGCATACTCGATATCGAACATGCTATTACACACACTATATACCATACATACTATTACTCTCACTGGATATCGTGCATACTATTACACATGCTAGATACAATTAACAGACTCAGTAGCACACATACTGTTACATATGCTAGATAGTATATGCACACACTGTGACACACACTGGGTAACATACAAACTATTTCACATACTAGGTAACACACATACTATTACACATAGCACCCATACTATTTCACATACTAGGTATCATATATATCATTACCCACATTAGGTAACATACATACCCTTTCACGTACTAGATAACACACATACTACGTACTTACTAGTGCATATAGTAGAAAACCTACATATTACTACACAGACTGCATAACATACATAACACATGCTAGATATCATACACACTACTACATGTTGTTACCGTACTAGAAGAAATACATATTATTACATCTACTGGACGCGGAGTCGCCAGTCGGCAAATGACGACTCCGCGTGCAGCCCGCAACTCATGACAAGCCTGGCTGGTTTGCAAGAAGTCACACTGCAATTCAGTCCCTAGCGTGTTCTCTAGGAGTCACCCCGCAACTCAACCTGCA
>NW_027155197.1:0-128 GCF_002600585.1 Cystoisospora suis | reverse complement strand
AAACTAGATAACACACATACTACTACATATAATAGGTATCGTGCATACTATTTCACATAGGAGGTAACAAACGTATTATTACAGGACCAGATATCTTGGATACTATTACACATACCTGAAAACGTACA
>NW_027155196.1:10733-11019 GCF_002600585.1 Cystoisospora suis | reverse complement strand
AGAAGAAGAAGAAGACGAAGAGACAACAAGATGAGACGTAGGGAAAGAAGAAGAACCATGATAAGAAAAGCAATGAGAAGAAGAAGAAGCGAAAGGATAGAATGATGTAGTTACCGGTGTTTCTCCATAAGCTGCTGCTTGTGCGCGAGGATGAGAAGACTCTCCTGAGACATCACTGGCAATTGCTGTAGTTGCTATCGAGGGAGAAGACCAACTATGAGGAGGGGGTCTACCTGAAGAAGAGAAAGAAGGTTGATCGGGAGGTAAACAAGAATAAGAAGGAGAG
>NW_027155196.1:0-10477 GCF_002600585.1 Cystoisospora suis | reverse complement strand
GAAAAAGAAGAAGAACGAGGAAGTCGATACTCTACTTGTTGACTATCACGAGTGAAAGCTACATTCTTTCTCTTCATATCTTCCTTGTCTTCATCTTCTCCCCCTGTCCTTTCTTGGAATGAGATAGGAGAAGAAGAAGGAGAAGTCTCATGCAGTCTTTTTATGCTCTTCTTCTCATCCCTTATCTCACCAGAAAGAGATGAGATCTTCCTCCTATCCATTCGTTCTTCAATCTCTCTATTCCTACCTTCTTCATACGGAGACCCCTCAGTCTGTAACCCTTCACACTCCCTCACTGCTTGTTCTTCTCCTTCTCTTTCTTCTTCGTCTTCTTCCTTTCTCCTGTCTCCCCCCTCGAATGGAGAAGAGGTATGGAGAGATTCACGTCCCACATCGCGATGAGAATGCGGGAAAAGATACCTTGTCGGAGAGGCTTGTTGAGAAACAGTTTCGGAGAAGAGCTTTCTTTCTTCTTCTTCTTTTCTTCTTCTTCTTTCTGTATAATACCCATGCCGAAGAAGAGAAGCTCCTTGACATCCCTTGACTATCGATGTAGTAGTCGTAGTAGTACTTGTACGAGCTCGGTGTCGATCAGCAGGAGTGCCATACCGAGGGAGAGAACAAGAAGAAGAGGAAGGAGGGGGAGAATAACGAGTACAAGACCCCCCATGAAAAGAAGAATGAAGATAAGGAGTCGATGAGGAAGTAGAGAGCAGCACATGAGAAGCTCTGCTATAAGAATGTAAAGAAGGAGTAGAAGATGAAGAAGAAAAGAGAGAGGAAGAATGAGGTGTAAGATAACCTGTAGACGAATTCTGTCCTTTATTATGGTGTTGCTGACTGTAGAGGAGTCGCACCTTATCTTCATTTTCTGCTCGTTTTCTTTCATGGCGATCTTCTTCTGCTCTCCTTCTCCAAAACTGGTCAAAGATAGGAGGCTTCTTCTGTCCTAACGGCGAGAGGCAGGGGAAGTGTACAGGCCTCTTAAATTTCTTATCGTGATACAGTTGACAAGGAAAGGATGACAGAGGGATAGATGCCTTCGTCTTCTTCTTCTTCTGAGGAGGAGTCGTTGCTTTGGTCGTCGTAAGACCTGAACCTCTTCTTCTTTCTTCTTGTTCTTCTTCTTTCTCCGGGTTTCTAGATTCTCTGGTCTCAGAGGATCGTGGTGGTGGACTTTTCTCTTTCCTCTTCTTCTTCTTCTCATTTTGCCTCGCCTGTAAGAAGGGACAGAAAAGAGTCGAAAGTGCGTGCGTAAGACTGAGAGAGAGTTCTTCTACTCCTATCTAATTTCCTTCTGCTGGATCAACATAGAGAGGGAGAAAGAGCTTGCAACAGAGAAGAACAACAAAAAGAAGATTACGACTGACTACTCGCAAACTTCTTCCTAGCCCTCCTTGACTCTCCCCGCGATCAACGGAACACACTGTCTTTCATTCTCATCTCTTTCTTTCTTTCTTTCATTCTTTCTTTCTTTCATTCATTCTTTCTTTCTTTCTTCTCTATCGCTCGCCACCTCCCGTCTTTCTCTCTGTGGTTGTTTTCGCGGGTGTGGAAGGGGGGAGAGAAGAAGAAAAAAGTTTGAAGTGATGGCGTATTGTAAAGAACAGAGAAACAAGAAGATAAGAAATATGTCTCTTTCTTTTATGATAGAAAGCTTCTTCCATACAGAAGACTTCACGATCATTCCTTTTCGCGATGAGATAGAGGATCTTTTCGAGAGAAGAAGACGTCTAGTACGGAGGAAGAAAACTTGGTAAGTTGCTCTTCAGTGATGCCGTACAATGAGATCTAGATCACCTAGAAACCCCATGACCCCTACTAGTACTGCGTCGTCAGGTGTATGTACACCTTGTCGATACAGGGTAGAAGGATTGCCTCATAGTTTAAGTAACGGGGCGAAGATCCTCTTCTTTTCTATCATGTGATCTTTTGAAATAAAGAAACCGATCTCTTCTTTTTCGATGTACTGCTGAAGATAAATCGATCAGACACCTTCACACAAGCTACAGCCTAGTCTTTTCAGCGACGAAAGACGAGAAGCTTTTCTACGGGGGGCTTCGCAAGGTCCGTTGCTAAGTTATCTTCTCCCTTGAAGGAGATTTCATACTGCTGGCTAGTTTCTTCTCATTCCCATGAACACCCTCTCTCTATCTGTCTGTCGTCTTTTCTTTTCTTCTTTCTTTCTCTTCTTTTATTTATTTCTCCCTCTTCGTTTTCCCCGTCCACCGTGCAGTTGAGCGATCAAGACAAAAAGAAAGAAAAGGAAGGAGAATCACAAGGGTGACTTCTTGTCCTTGAGCTCGCCTTTTTTCTCTTTTCTTTCTTCAAAGAAAACAGAAGAAAATGCGAGTGAGTTTCTTGAGAAAGGATATACATGTCCATAGAAGTAGATCTCCACTTCTTCTAGATAGGTCTTGCATAGAACTCGGCTGTATCTTCTTCTCCGAGAGTATCTATGTAAATACGTTGTCTTTCTCTCCCTCGCTATGTGCCGATACATTCATGTATATATAGATCGATATATAGAGAGAAAGAGACTTTATCCCTCGTCTATTTTACACCTCTACTACTTACTCCCTCCATACATGTCAATATATATCCCCGCAACTTAGCCTCCCCCTGTGTTTTTTCTAGGAGTTACCCCGCAACTCACGACGAGCTTGCCTGGTCTACACCAAGTCCGCGAGCACATAGAGAGAAAATGCGTTTAGCTTTCGCACCATAAGTCTGCTGTTACGCCTCTGCTATTCCTCCTTCTACTCCAAGGTATTCTCTATGCTTTCTCGCCCTCATGAAACAAAGGAGAGTAGAAGAAATCTTGCCTTTCTTCCTGTGAGCTCCATCGTCATCGCAATGGATGTATCTTCATTATATAGCTAGCACGACAGAGCTGCTGCTCGATCTCTCCCTCTCTCACTACTTGGTCTACACAGGATAAGATGGAGAAAGGGAGATCTACTTCACACACACTTCCTTGTCTCTTCATCTAGAGCTATTCTCTCCAAGATACGCCCGGGAAATCGCGAGAAATCTCCCACTCTCACTTCTTATTCGCTCGCATTTTCTCCAATTAGAAACCCAATCCAGACATCGAGTGAGGTATTCTTGTTGTAGACATTCTTGGCAGGTGTATTTGCACCAGAGGAAAGACCCGATGGATGATCTTTTCTTTGTCTGTTTGAGTAAAGAAGACACGTCGATCTTCTTGTCGTGGCTGTCTTAGATAGAAAAGATATTCTTTAAAGGACAGGGAGATTGATAGCTAGATGATTAGGGAGATCAATACACCCGTGGAAGCCTGGCAACGATTCAGCCTTATCTGAATTATATCCTCCTCCTGTTTCAAATATCTTCTTTTCTCTTACGAGGAAAGAATGAAAGAGGGCTAAGCTAGCTTTTCAGGAATGAAGAAAGACTTCCCCTGTGAGTCTCTTCCTTGGCGTTGGCCATGAGGCTAGCAGCGCGGGGATGACGATCGAGGTGATAGACTTATTTAAGAGGGCTGTCGATACTAAGCTAGCCGAGACAGTCGATGCTGATCTAGCATCGTATCAAAGGAAGAGAAGGAACGGACCATCGATGAGGTCGTTTGAGAGGAATTTTCATATCACCTCAATCAGCCACTCTTCACTTCTTCTTCCTTCTTTCTTCTCCTCCTCCTGTATCTTCTACTTGGGTATATATTGCTAAACCCCTGACGACTCTACGTGTCTTCATGTGCCTCTTCTTTATGTATCCCTTCAACTTGACTAGTCTCTGGTAACCTTTCTTTCATTCTTTCTTTCTCCTCCTAGGGAAATAATCGACATCTCTAATAGACAGGGTTAGATATACTCCCTTCAGAGTCTATCAAGAAGAGAGATAAGAAAGTAGCAGAAAAGAGACAAGGCTGCCTGAGAAGAATAAAGGTCTCTCCTGTTTTAGAGATATTCTCAACTGAAACTTCCTTGACGTCATCCAAACACCTGCTCCTATAGACGACTCCAAAGGGTCAGCTTCTCGGGTGTACGTACACCTGAGAGTGTATGACTCAATCAGATGTGTGTCTCGACTGATGTAAGAGAACCTGAGACTCGTCAAGAAGTAGATTCTCTCTTTTCTTTCCTCTCTTTCTTTCTACCTCTCAACGCGTCTAAAAGTGTAACGATAAGTCAAAGAAAGCAAAGATTCCCCCTGGTACTCCCGATGAATCCTAAGGTGAAGAGTCGACCTCCTATTCCCTTATCCTTGCTCTAAGAAGACACCCTCTATCTATCTATCTTGTATCTTACTTTCTTATCTTCTTTATCAGCATCTCTCTTGATCTTCGTCTTCTCCTCCTCCTCCTCCTTTCCGCATCGAGACTGACTACTTCTCTCTCTGGGACATTTCTTCTCTTTCGAACCAGAGAATGAGAGAAAAGAGGCAGACGAGCAAGAAGAAATCTTCTTGTGAGTTGACTTCGAGGGATTTGTGCTTCTTTTTCTTTTGTCAGGAAGAAGAGAAGAGCAGCTTGTTCTCTCACGGGAAGGCCGATCCCGGTCAGGTGCTTCACTTTCACACGAAGAAGAAGAAGATAGATTCTTCTGGAGACGATCTAAACACAGTCGAGGTATGAACGGACGTAAGATAGATTGACTCTTGGGAGATGAGGTAAAAGAAGGAGAAGAGGCTCCATTCTCTGTTCTTCTGCTTGTCTCTTCTGTCTCCTCTCCTTTGATAGGAGAGAGGGGAGTGCACGAGGGGGGGGAAAAAGAAGAAGAAGACATCTCTTTTTTTTCTTCCTCTTCTTTCATCTCTTCAGAGCCATCGATCTTCTCTTCTTCCTCTTTCTTTGAAGTAGACGCACTTTCAACCGAAACCTTTCTTTCTTCTTCCTCTTCTTCTTCTTCGAGGGGTGCGGGAATGTCTTCTGGAAAAGAATGACTTGCAATTCCTTCCTTCTCGTGTTGAACAAGAGAAGAGGAATCGCCATCGGCAAGATTTACCTGAGGAAGAAGAGGAGGCCTAGAAAGAAGAGTGGGGTCATGAGAAAACGAAGAAGACACTTCACCTGAAATATTTCGACTTGAGTCCATCTGCACACTTACAAGAAGAGCATCTAATAGAGCACCTCCTTCATCTTCTCTTTCTCTCTCTTTACTCTCTATAGGGAGATCTTCTTCTTTTCCTCCTCCTCCTTGCGACAAAAATGGCTGTCTTAGATTTTCTTGGTCTTTGTCTTCGTTCTCGAGTTCACACTGTCCTTCTCTGTCTCTTCGTCTGTCTGAGTGAGAAGAAGCTTCTCTTTCCTTCCTTTCCTTCCTTCGGTAGTCAATGGAGGAATTTTCTTCCTCTATTGCCTCGACCTTTTCAAAAGAAGTAGAAGACAGCATCTTCTTCATCTCTTTCTCATCGCTCTCTTCCTCATCTCCATCGCTCTTCTTCTTCTTGTTCTCTCCCCCCTCTTCTTCTTCTCCTCGAGGATGGTCACGAGAGAGAGGAAGAGAAGAAGAAAGGCTTTCTTCTTCTTGCTCTTCTCTTCTCATCTTCACCATGACGGGGGTTTCTTTCCTTTCTCCGCACCATTCATTGTATAGAGCGAGTCTAAAAGAAGCTAAGAGAAAGCCTCACAAATACCTTCATTCTTCTCTGTGAATAGCATTAAATCTCTTGGCCTGAGAGGCTCTTCTTCTCTTCTTGATCAAATGTAAAGGGAAAGCTAGGTCATTCGCGCATCCACCTTCTTCTTCTTCTTTTTCCTGCTCTTTTTCTTCTTCTATCTCTTCTTCTTCTTTCCTGTCCGCTTCTGCGAGAGAGGAAAGACTGCAGACGAACTCTCCATCAATCTTCCTCACGAGAAGAAGAAAAGAGGAAGAGAAGAAGACGACGAAGAGGATAAGATGAAGTGGCTCTCTCCTTCGGGTTTCTTCCTAACTCTTATGTCTTTCTTTAGAGGGGCATATCATTACGAAAGCTTCCCACTTCTTTCTCTGTGAAATCTTTCTTTCTTTCGTTCTTTCTTTCGTGCTCTTCTCTCAGTGACCTCTCTTCTTCCCGGAGAAGAGGAAGAGAAGGGAAGAAAGAAAGAAAGAGAAGAAAAGAAGAGAAAGCGGAAGTTTCTATCGCTCTTCGTAGGTTCACGTTCTCTCAAGAAAGAAAGGGAAAGGAGAGAGAAGAAAAGTGTTACGATTTCTTAGGACCAAACACGCACACGCGTGTAGCGCCGCCTTCTTTTCTCTTTCTCTCAAACGGCTCTTCTCTCTCTTTCTCCATTTGAATCAATTAGACCTTTTCTCAGTCTCATCTTTCCTTTCTTCTTTCTCTCTTCCTTCAAACGTCGTTCATTCACATGACTTGGAGAAGGAAAAGAAAGAGAAGAGAAGAGGAGAGAAAGGGTATCTCGCTCTTGTCAAGTTCCATGGATGAGATGCAGAGGGAAAGAGAGAGATAGACATGCTCCTCCTCTCCGGGTGTATGTACACCAGGTATTGTTCTACTACTGTTCGATGTCATGGCGAAGATGAGAATGAATGAAGGATTGAATAATTCTGTTTTCTCTTCCTTTCGCTTCTTCTTTTTTCTCTCTTTTCTGTCTTTCTTTATCTTTTCTTTTCAAGCATTAGCATAGAAAGAGAGATTCTTGCAGAAGAAGAAGAAGGCCAGCTGTCTGTTTTGCTTCTGTAGGCTCGGGGAGATTTCTCATTTCTTCCTTTCATTCATCCAGACTTTTTCTTCCGTATCTCTCGATCATTCATCGTCATGTCTTTCTTCTATACATGATAGATCACAAGCGCTTTTCTTTCCCAGTCTACGTGGCTAAAACGAACCTTTTCATTCAAGACAAGAAAGTAGAACGAAAAGATAGACCATACAGTCGCCTTCTTCTTTTTCTCCAGTTTTTTTCTTATCTCTGTCTCTCCTAGCAATTTCCTCCATTCATTCCTTTCCCGGGGCTTTCTTCTTCTTCTCCTCATCCTTTCCGTGTATGCTTCGTACTCCCTTCATAGCTTTCTTTGCGAGATTTCCTTCTTCTTCCTTTTCATCTTCTTTCTTTCGTCTTCTTTCTACTACGATCATTCTCATCTCTTCCCTTTCTCTTTCCTTCTGAAAGATCCTTCTCCCCTCTTAGTAGAAATAGATGTACATACCTATCTATATTGGTCTACATCTATTTCTTTATCTGCATATACCTGTATATACAGCCGACAGGAAGAGAGTGGAGAAGGAAGTAGACAACTACTTTTGCGTTTGTCTCTTTTCTATGCTCTCTCGTCAACTACGGAGTGATCTTACCAATTTCTCTATCTGTAGATCTCTATCTCTATTTCTGTGTATGTAGTTAAATAATTAGGAACTAGCAGGCTTTTTTCTGTTCCCTTCCTTTTTCGTGCAACTTTTTTCAGGTGTATGTACACCCGGAAGAAAGAGCTCATGCTATATGACTGACAGACCCTCACTTGTTTTTTTTCTTCAAGTCTCTTGTATCTATCTATCTCTTCTTGTTGACATTTCTATCCTTTCAAGGAAGAAAGATGAGCTAGGAGAGAGTACTACTCCTACTATTCTTTTTCCTTCTTTCGTTCATTGTCTTAGAGAAGTCTTTCTTTCTTTCTCATCTCTTTCTTTCTTCCTTTCTTTCTCATTTCTTTCTTTCTTTCTTCTTCTTCTTCTGAAGAAGAAGTTTTTCTGTCTTTTTCTATTTCTTTTTTCTTTGCGAGCGAAAGATGAGATTTTGAACTGAGTGTAGTTACCTTTTTCTTTTCATCCTCCAGAGGTCAAGACAGGTGAAGATGATCGGGTTAAAACTTCAGGGAGGTGGGGTGTACATACACCTGAAATGACTGAGAAAGACGGACAGATACCTTCTTGAACTACCCTGTTATTTCTGTAGTTCTTTTCATCGTGAAGAAACAAGAGCGAAAAGGAACATACCGTCTTTCTTTCTTTTTCAGCACTCAGAGAGAAGAGGAGATTCCAGAAAAGCGAGAGAGAAAGAAAGAAAGAAAGGACCACATCAAGATGGCTTCTTCTCTTTCTTCTTCTTCTTTAACCTCTTCATCTCCCCCTCATCTTCATTTCCAAGATGCCTCTCTTTCTATGGTCCTCAATGGCTTAACGGCAGGAGAGAATCTGCAGGAAGGGAGTAGAAAAGCTCTGGGTGAATTAGGTGGCGCCCTAGGAGATTTAGGCCATGACGAAGACGACTCTTCTTTCTTCTTCAATTTCTTCTTAGCTGATCCGAGGATTTCCCCAGGGCTACACAATACTCTCTGTCTCCTTGTCGCCACCTGTCTCTTTCTCTGGTCCGTTCATCTCCTGAGGAGACTAGTCTATGCAAATAAACTCTACAAGCATTTCCTCATTCAACAGGTTAGGAAAAGAAAGAAACAGTAGGGAAAAAAGACACGAAAAAGACATCTTTACACATGCAGTCTTTCTCGAAGAACGTCTCCTATCCACATCTGACCCACCTTCACTCCTATCTATCTTCAACTATCTGTCTATCTATCTTCAATCTATCTTTAATCTGTCTATCTATCTATCTTCAATCTATCTATCTATCTATTCTTAATATATTTCTTCATTCATGACGAAAGAAACTCAATTCTCATCTTTGTCTCTTTGTGTTTGGCGGTGTATATCTGGAGTTGGGGTGTATGTACTGCGTAGTGTTGAGAAAGCCGTGTAGTATATCTGGTATGTCTTGCCTATACATCTATGAGATGTCTAGACAATACATACTCAGTACATACATTTACATAGAGATAGAGAGATATTTAGCTAGATACTTATATGTCTATATCTATTTCTCTATCTGTCTCTAGATGGTAGACACGCCGACTACGTGTTTATGAGGAGTGATGACACCGTCCATTCTCCTTCGCATATCCCTCATAGAGATAAATAGACAGAAGATGCATCCTAGCTAGATAGAGGAAAGATTATATATAGGTTGAGGACTATGGATTATAGACAGGGAGACTCTACCTACGTAGGTATGGCGTATAGGCATATGCATGTCTTCGTACACATGAAGATTTATGCATACCTGTATTCATTCGTCTCTATCCTCACATTCACTATCTTCATATACGTACCTCCTCTCTATCTTCAATCTATCTGGAATCTATCTGTCTATCTATCTTCAATCTATCCATCTTTCTCACTCTTTCTTTCTTTCTTTCTTTTCCTTTCTATCATCTCTTTCTTTCTTCTCTCCTTCTCCGTGATTGATGTCTCATGCACTTCCTTTTCTTTCGTTCTTTTTTGACCCAACCCCCATTGTCTTCTTTTCCTTTTCTTGTTCTTTGCCTCGTAGCATCCTCTTCATCTTCGAGGTCTAGGGTGTTATGCAGATGAGCTGCAATGCCTCTTTCGAATTCACTTTGAGAAGATCGTCCAGTCTCTCAAGCCTTCCGCCCCTATTGTCATTCTTCGGGTTACTGTCCCTGTACAAACCAAAGCCGTCTCTCTTCTCTCCTTTTCTTCTTCTTCTCCACTTTTGGGTCAGGATGTGGATCGTGATCGATCAGAGAAAGAAAAAGAAAAGAAAGGAGGTAGGAGAGATGAAGAAGAAGCACAAGGAGAAAAGAAGAGAAGTGCAAGTGTAAGAGATGAAGGGGAGAGAAGAGAGAGAGACGAACACATCCGGGGAGAGGAGAGCAACGAGAGAAAGTTAAGAAGAGACAGAAAGGCCAGTGGTATGGGAGCAGGAAGAGGAGATGAAGAAGAAGAAGAAGATCAAGAGAGAGAGCAAGAAACAGAAGAGGAAGAAGTTGTCGAAATTTTGATCGATGCTTTGGAAGAGTCGATAGTCTATGTCTATTGGGATGTATCGATTGACGCTCTCCAAAAAGCTGTAAGGATTTTCTTTTCTCTCTTTCTCTTCTTTACAGAATGCGGTGTATCTCTTCATCTTCGTCTCTTTCTATACACATGATAGGCGTGTGTTGTATGTATCTATCTTGATGTATGTACAGTCGGGGAAGGATCTTTGAAGTAAAGCGGCGTAGAGCTTCCTTTCTTCCTTAGTGTTTTGGAAGTCTCTTGTTGCATGCGTCGTTAAATAATTTCTCCTGTCCATCCCTTCATTCTTTTCTCTTATCCAGAGACTCATCCACTCCTTCGTTTTCTATCTTTCTTCTTCTATCTCTTCATTAACGGTGTGGGTGTCTCTTCTTCTTCTTCATCGTCATTCTCTCTCCACTTCTTCTTCTCCTTCCTCACGGTGTTTAACAAACTGAGCTCATCTCCTGGATTACACCTTCTCTCCATATGCCCCCACGTATATATCTACACTTACTACATATATATATACATACACATACATATCTATAGATATCTATCTCTATATATGTATATATATATATGTATATATATAGAGAGATGTTGTATAAGTGTCTGCATGTCTATCGATATGCATCTGTGTATATACGTATGGCGAGCAGGAATGTTTTCGTATAGACACCGAAGTAGTAGGTAGATACGTGTATTTATTGTCTACAGGGGAATG
>NW_027155195.1:0-13839 GCF_002600585.1 Cystoisospora suis | reverse complement strand
TCTGCGGACGAGCATGCCAGTACACGGCGCCTCCCGCGTACTGGCATGCTCGTCCGCAGACATACGTGAACGCATCCAGCTCACCCGTCACAAGCTTATGCGCCTCTCGCAGGTCTTCCATGAGCGTGTTGGCCAAAACCAGGCGATGAGGCTTGGCGCCGCCCCCGCTACCCTCCGTCAGCGGCACAGAAAGTGAGGGCGCGAAAGGCAACCCTGGCAACGCCGCCCAGACGGCTTGATAGACTCTGGAGAAAATAGGTAACAGCGGAGAAGCGTTCCGCAAAGCTATGCGCCTCTGAAGTGTTTCAAGAGCCATCGGAAACTCGCCTGCCGCAACGAAGTCTGCCACCATCGGCTGGACCCTGAGCCACAGCGCCTGAGGAGGATCTCGCTTCGCGACGTTGTTCCCCGCCACTCCAGCTCCTTCAGCGCCTCCCAGAGTGGCATTCGGTCGGACACCGTCGTTATCTGAACCACCAGGACCGTTGGCACCGGCATCTTCAGGAGGGAGCTCAATGCCGTCACTCCAGTCCTCGCCCGCTGCATCGGCCCCCAACCCGTCGTCGAGATCCTCTGAACCGCCCGCCCCATCTACCCATGTGCCCCCGTGTCCACCAGCAGTTCCCAAAGGGTCCCCGACAGACGAAGCCGATCCGGAGGCGCCTTCGACCATTTCTGCAAGGACGAAGAATACACAGAACGAAACCGAAGCTGTCTCAGTTCCGAACATATTTCGGGGCAGGCGCCTACCGTCGGCACCAGCAGGGGTTGCAATTAACCCAAACTTGCACAGCACAGACCGCAGCACCAGATGACTGCTGTCCTCCTAGATCACCGGACTGCGACACTAGCTGCTAATATTACTAGCTTTGACAGCTGACCCAGTCCCCCTTTCGCATTCGAGGCCGGCCACTTATACGTCGCACTTTGACAGAAGACATTCTGTCGGCCGCCCAAACAAGATGCTCGACAGAGGCAAGCACTCAGAGCGGTCGAGTACCCAAATACCTATGTGAGCTCACCTTTATACAACTGAGACCCGGCTACCTCCGGCTTCATGCCCGAAGTCGCCTTCATCGCATTTTCGAAAGCTGAAGTCTCCTCTGACACAGCAGGCGGCCAGACGGAGCTCTCTGGTTCTGTACATCTGACATGCGAACCAGCACAAGACAGCAACTAGAAGCAGACGACACCTGTTAGCCGTAGCGTCATTACACACTGTTAGTTCGCTCGGTAGCATTCCTAGAGCTGGGCGAGACACAACGACCAACAAGTCGAAGGAAGGGACGGCGTAATCGCGAGGCGGAGTATGCAATCACGAGTTACTCTGACCCGAAGACCTTTACATCCTCAGCCAGTGGCGGAGTCTGGTGTACTTGAGCGCACACCCTTCGCTCCTTCCCACAACGGGGTGTTTTTCCCCGTTACTTTGCGAACACGGAAACGTCCCAAGCGTTTAGCCTCGTCACGATGCAGAAGCTCAGAAGCTTGTGTCGGTAAAGTAGTACAAGTTTATAGAGATATTGGAGCCACGATTTGAAACATAACGGGTAGAAGGCAGGCACTTGAAGTCACCTGAGAAATGGGCTTTTCACCGTATTCAGCATAGAATCGCGTCGCGAAAACTTTGAGTGCAAGAAAAGAACACTACCTACCTGATGATAGGGACAGGCGGCATAAGTAGCTGCGGGACCGCCGGCAAGAACGGTTCTATCTGCATGTCTTTAACGTTCTCCTGCAGCTGATCGTAAAGGGTCGTGAGCCCATATGTCTTCGCCGTCAGTGCTGCGAGTGCTAGTTGACCGACTTCAGCTAGAATTTGAACGCGCTCTTCGGCATCGCCTAACAGAAGAGCATTATGGAATCTGCTCATAGGGTCTTTGCGTAGTTCTGCAATCCGCAACATCTTCCGAAGCTTGCCGATATGTCCCGTAACGAAGTATAAGAAAGATAAACGTTCGAACTCTTTCAGCTTCTGGTAAGCCGACTCCACTAAGACCGGATGTCCCCTCTGGAGTGCTGCCTTCGCCAGTAGCTGCCACGCGTTCTAAGGCCATACGAAAGAAAAGAACAGCATGAACAGACACGCGCTACTTGCCGGCGTCAGCTGCGTGCGCGGAGCCCACTGGCGACGCGAGCTGCTCCAACCCGCTAACACACACGCTTCCGCCTACGAAGGACAGCCCAACTGTGCCGGCTCTTCCTCTACCTGAAGAGTTGCCTACGTGACGGTATGTCAGATCCCCGAAGCGCACACCGGCGACAGAACTCGACTTTCCTCTGAGCTTCCAGGAGCCATTACAATTTCGATGGAATAAGACGTAAACGGTGTGTACCAACAATTGAGCAATCTTTCTGTAACAAACCACCTGGCAACACACACCACTACGCGTCATGCATGACGACGGCAACATGCAGACCCGCCGTCAAGTCGGCGTGAATTTGTTCCCCGTGAGATAATAGACACATTGGCAACCGTACATATTCTGAGGCACAGACTTGCTACTGCGGGTGGCAGATACGCGGGTGCATGAGCCGAGTACGCCGGCGTGAGAAACAGAAATGTTCTTGTTTAACTCACCTTGTCATTGATTTCCTGCGCCGCCACAAGGGCGTCGTCGAGACTCCCCAGTTCAAGGGCCAAATGAAATCGGGCCTTCTTGTCTGTGAGGAACTCAAGCGCTACCTGTAACCAGCCAAACGCGCATTCACACCACCAGGCGCTGCTAGGAAGTGGCACTTCCAATGTCGTCGCTCCTTCTCCAGCTTCACTCTCGATCTAAACAGTGATCAGGGTAAGTTGTGAGGCTGTCAGCGCTGAAGTCGGTGAATAGCACGCCACGCCGCTGTACTGTGGCGGGTGATAGGAGCACAGTCGAACTGCGTGACGAGCTACTCACTAACTCGGACGCTGACAGCCTCACAGCTTACCAACAACAACTGTGATTAGACCGCTGCGAGGACGCGCACGGGTTGCTTACAAGAGCCAGTGCGCGGTCCGGTTAACTGCCTGCTGTCCTGACAAGCCACTCACCGCCTCAGCCAGCGGGTAAGAACTACAACCTGAACTCGGCTTGAGGTCGCCATACATGTGCGCCGAGGACACCTTTCGCCCCGAGTGCAGGGCTTGTCCCCTGCCCGCTTCGCGCGAGAAGGCGCGTCCATGAAGTCCAAATTGAAAAATCACAAGCGCTCGGCGCAGGTAGCGCGGTCTCACGGATACCGCACTGCCCAGTCCAGAGCCTTCCTCAGACAAGCGAGGAGGACACGGGCTAATCTTTTTGGGCTCTTCGGTCGATGGGACGCTCGACAGTTTCAAACGTGTCGCATAGATCAGTCAGAGCACCCACCCCGCCTGTATAACTTGGCGCTTGGGCTACTAGGCAGCACCAACGGCTACGAACGTACCTCAGGATATCCCTTATTCTTCAAGTACGCGATTAAAGTATTGCCGCAGAGCTGTCCATTACGAACGAACAACGCAACCTGCGTGCGCACATAGAACAGACTCCCGACTGTAACTACAAGAAAAAAAAGACACTGTCTGTTTCCAGCTGCACGGGAAAGAAGTCGCATGACCGCGCACCTCCGATGCGGTCCCGATCGGGGCTACATCGAAGTCCAGGTGCCGTTCTCTCCCCTGCAGTATCCCTAAACCAATCTTTTACGAGCACATGACATACCTCCGTGCTCTTCTCGGGGAAGCCTCTTTTCCGATGTGTTCTGTCTCTTCGCGAAAGCCTGGGCAGCACTTGTGCCTTTTTCCACTCTAAGTGCACTGTGAACACTCTAGGCAGCCGAGGGTTGCTCAATCCAGTGCACATAAACAGGCTTCACGCATACAATCTGCACCACGAGATGTCATAGCTACGTGTGTGCATTACCCTGCTGAGGAAACACAAGTTGAGCGTACTTAGAGCTCCCTTGTTCAGGCGAGCGCTGGCGGGTTACTATATCGGCACGTGCCGTAGGCGGTAGTTTTCGAGCCACTCCCAAGAGATACGCGATACGCCGGCAGCAGATATAGCAGCCGAAAGAATAAGGCTGGGAAACACCAGCTGCGCACGGAATGTTACCATGAAGGCGTAAACCACATGAACTGAGGTATATGAAGAACACCCTTCTTTCTTGTGCACTCATGTGCGAAGTGATCGTGCAGTACAAGCTGACCCGTTTTTGAAGCCCGGACCCAAATCTAGTCTCGACGGCATTTTGAGTCCGAAGCCGGGTACAACCCCTTTGACTCAATTAGCCGTCCCCCCTCCTGACACTTGGTTCACTGCACTGCTCCCGTATGCAAGCACTTTTGCTTGCTCCACTACGTTACTGTTGCACGCCGTTGTCCTCAGCACAGAGCATGAAACTCGAGACGCCACTGTTCCACTCTACCTGACTAAACTGTTTACGGTGCAAAGCAAGCTTGAACAGGTACTCTTGGCAGTTCAAGGGCTCCACGTGAACACCAACGCGCCGATCAAGGTAGTAGTACATGCCTCGCTGCACCCTATAGAGAAAAAGTGCAGAGACAGAGTCCCACAGAGGACAAAAGTAAGCGAGTCAGAAGTAGCCAAACCAGACCGGGGGCAAGACTCGTAGTCGTGTAACGAAGCCCCCAGGCGCAATACCCGCGTCTTCGGAATTCATTTGCAGCGACACCTTATTCTCTAGAAGCGAAGTGCACGGTGACTCGCACAACGCTACGGCAGTCCTTGCAAGCAAGAAGAATCATTGAACTCGTTTGATGGAGTCAAAGACGCACAACTTCGTTGGGGCTGTCCTTCAGCCAGAAGACTTGCACAGACGCGAGCATGTCGTATTGTACGGTGAACTTTCTGCCCCAAGGGACGAGATAGAGAGCAACGTTGACCGCTAAGCAACCTGGTCGCTCCTCCTACTGTCCACTGATGACGCCTCGGGATACGCAGACGAGCGCGCGAATCGAGGTCTTTCCTGTGAGCGGCTGGCACGATAAACAAGGTCGCCTTCACCCACTCCTCTCTTGAAGGGCTCCAGGGCTATCTTCGATAGCATATTGCTGTGGGACCCCAGATGTCCAGAGTCTCACACGAGCACACGATCTACTGCTTACTTGAAAATGTACACCGGCTCGTTCAAGCAGTGAATGATGCCTCGATCTCCATTCAGAAGCAGGTACTTGACGTGGCTCAGCGTGGAGTACACGAACGCACCTGGAGCATCAGAAACAAACAACAGTCTAAGTCGCTGGCGATGCCAAGAACACACCCTCCGAAGGGCAACTCCGGACCCATCACTGAATTCTGATTTACCGTTGTCTTCATCCCACGCGCCGCCCTTTATGCGAATGTTCTCATGAATTGCACAGACGACCTCCATGTTGCCGCCGGTACCCGCTCCAGAATCCGCGTTTCCAGCGCCCCCTCCTGTCGCGCTCGGTCCCCAATGCACAATGCGCACCAACATTAGCGCGTGCTTCGACACAACCATCACGTAGTCACCATCTGGAGAAGGAACGACTGAGCGCACGCCTCCGCCCACGCCCGACTGGATCTCGGGGTAGGCCCGCCGTGTTGAGATCTCGAACAGCCGTATCTAGAGCGCAGTCAAAGGAAGACAGCACGCCCAAGCCGGGTCCCATATGAAAGCACAAGCAAAACGTAGTACAGCAATGCGTAAAGAACCACGAGACACGATAGCAGCGTGCCCTCCGCGACAGAGCCAAACTCCCGCTGAATCCCCGAACCGGTGCGTTCTGAGAGTACTGCACCGTACACTTGCAACGTCCGGAATAACTCTACCAGCTTCAATGTGGTAACCGCCTCTCCCCAAATTACAACGCGCGCCACCGCAGCCGCTAGCTCTCCACGGTGCCGTTACACAAGAATCCCTTCAACCCTGCAACACCGCCATCTACAGAAAAGCGTTCACAACAACGCAGCTCGCAGCTGCGCTATCACCTCCAATGTAAACGGCGCCCAGGAAGTGTGCAATGTACCGGGACAGCAAGCTCTCCATGTGTGGGACGGTAGATGCCTGCTCCGCATCCAGGAGTGGGCTAGTGTTAACGAACAGTGAACAGAGGCTGCAGCACTCTCGCTGCATCTAGGGGGTCTGCATTAGCTAACCAGCTCGGAGAGAGAAGTTCAAAGAGGTCGAAATCAACAAGAGATTTCCTGACCTTGTCGTCGCACTTAAGAATGATTCGGTTAGTGCCAGCAAAGAAGAGACGGTCGACAGGACAAGGTAACTCGATCTTTTTGCAAAGCTCATTGGTCATGTTATAGATGCCCAAGGTCGTGGCGCCCGCCCTGTCAATCAGAGCAAAACGGTTTCGTGCCACGAAAGCAACTGAGTGGCAGCTTCCCTGCATGCACCAGTATAGGACACCAAACCCCGCGAGATAAAGATGTGGTCTGCAAACACATCCTCCTGCGAGACAGCAATAGCAAACCTGGCAGCATACACACCGGGTGCGCTGGATGTCCAAAGTACAACTACTAGAAAGAACTAGCCTCAAAGCTGGACATACTCTAGTACAAAGACGCACGTTTAGTTTCTTCTGTTGACAGCCACGGACTTCGGAGCAGATGAGTAACGGTGCAGGTGCGAGGTACGAAAGTCACACACAGTGTTGCCTACTCGCACCCACACCAGAAGATGGCGAAACGCGGCGCACAGACACGCACCGCAGACGTTCGCTGACGGACAGAACCGGTTATGCTATCTCTACTGCGCGGCAGCAACGGTGACCCCCCTACCATACGAGAACGAGACGAAACTTTCACGCCAGGTTCTCACCGAAACGAAACAGGTACAGTACGGCGCAAAGGAGAAGATCGAAGATGACACTGAAGAGGCTTGAGGAGCCACGGAAGTCGAACCTGCGCAACTATCCACGCACTTGATACATCCTACATGCGTTCCACGGAACAGGGCGTGTATGCAGCTAGCATTGTCGGACAATCGAGAACTTACACTGTGCGTGTCCAGTCCGCCCGGGTAAGGGAGTCCTGCCTGCGGCAGCGGGCCCACAAGGAGGTCATAGGAGTAGCCGCCCTCGCCGTCCGCCTGCGAAAATCAGATGAGTTTTGGAACAGGCACACAAATACAAACTATGTGAGTCTGTGCTCAAGGCCACTTGGCGTTTCAGCGCACTCAGCTTCACACCACCAGATGACGTCCTTCAACCCAATGAACACACGATCCCCCTCTCTTCCCTAGAGGGAGGGCGAGACGACTACGAAACGCGAGGCAATCTAAAAGTTAACCGTTCCATCTACGCAGCAAGAACAGTGGTAGCAAGCCAACTGCGCGACTAATGCACACCACACAGACGAGTACCAGCACACCCCACAACCTGAAAACCATTCCTTTATTTCTCACCCGTGGTGAGAGCTTCGACAAAACAGCCCTTCAGGAAACAATATAACCGACTGCACTCAACCTGGAAACCATTCCTTTATTTCTCACCCGTGGTGAGAGCTTCGACAAAACAGCCCTTCAGGAAACAATATATCCGACTGCACTCACCCGTGACACCCTCTTTGGACTGCGTGTACTGGTGAATACAGTCCAGATGGTTGACGCCATGCCCCTCTTTTCCCCTGGACAGTATGTCAGAGTCTAACACTTGAAATGCTCAATGTGGCATGGCGAGGTACAGTCGAAAGAGCCAGATTCACAAACAGGACCCGCTCAAGCCGCAGACACGCTACTCGAATCAAGAAGGAGAACCCACAGTTCAGGCTGTACACCGCACGCAGTTTGACTGGTCGGTGAACATCCGAGAGGTACATACGCAGCTGTCAGTAGCCCTGCAACAGGACTCACGTATACGACGAGGGCATTGAGATCGGTAGAGTTCAAACTGTTAACCAGAATATGCTTTGGCCCAGGACTCATCGCATTGGCAAGTCTGCGGACTTCACAAAGTGACACTTCGGCCGTCGCCATGTTGACGGAAGGAGCAGACGCGGCACCGCCTACGGCGCTCTGGTGCTGCTTGTGGGCTGCTTGCAAGGTCAGGAGCAGGTCTCGGAAGTACACAAAACGATCTCGGATGTAGTAGAGCTGAAACGGGGAGTGCAGCGCACAGGGAGGCCGCTCCGTGTGCAACTTGAAGACTACCATGCCTGAGTCATGCCCCACAGCCAGAGCGCTGCTGCTGCGGTGCGCAGCAATGATCCAAAATCGGTCACTCTCTCGTCGGAAGGTGTGGACTCCTACACGCTTGCTCACGTCCCACACACGGATGGTACGGTCCTCGGAATTGCTGATTAGCAGCTCACGCTGCGGATGGAATACTAGACACGAAACATTGTTGAAATGACCCCGCAGGGTGTCCACCTCCCACGCCTTCGAGTCGTTGTACCTACAAAAAATTGTTCAGGAGACACCATGACATAAAAACGGCGCTCACTTGGCTGCCGCAAAAAAAAAGCTTACCTGTTTCTGCTCCGGCAAGTGTAATGCTTCCGGAAATTTCGCTCTCCAGAGCCCAGAAACACAGGACTTGCCGACCTCTTCAAGGCAAGTAGGAACTCTAAGTCGCGTCCACACTAGGTTAGGAGACGCTAACCACAAGACTAAGAGCAACGATGTTGCGTAAGCCGGACATCGCCCACACATGCGGAACGCCAAGCAAAGAAGTAGCAGGTGCCGTACGTTAGGCTTGACACACATACGCGATACCACCTCGTACGTGACCGTCGGGCTGGGCGGGCACCTGCAAGATCACGCACACCCTTGGTGAAGCCCGGGACGCCCACCCATTATGAGCTGAGTCCGCCACAATGCGTCCCGAAGGGAATCTTCACATCAAGATAGACGACGAGGTCCTTTCCGCGGCAGACGCGTTCTGTATAAGCGTCAAGGAGACGACATCGTCGCCCGCCCGCGAAAAACCCGACGCTGCTTGCCGACAAAAGCTCCCTCGTGGGAAGAAGACAACTGTCTTCACCCAGGCGCCTCCAGTACTCCGGATGGCGCAGCAGAAACCTCCTCGAAAATGACACGCTGACAACCATGGCATACAGCCAGTTCGCTCGACTCTTTAAATACAGCGTCAGCCCCACGCGACCCCATTAGGCGGTAAAACGCGCTCTGAGACACGACTGCTACTTCCTTCGTCTGCGACAGCCAGCTGAACACTAATCCCTGAAGCTTTTCTTACCTCCATAGTTTGATCGTCCTGTCATCGGCAGCCGACGCGATGAGAGGCATGGATGGATGAAAAGCAGCCCAGTTCACACCTCTTTCGTGTCCCTCTAGCACGAACTTGCAAACCGCATCGTTAGCAGTAAACATATCTGCATGCGGCCGCCTATTGTTTCCGCTTCCGCCTAAACTCCCGCCACGGCCAAATGAACTGCCAGCTGCCCCTCCAGTCTTCTCTCGGAGTCCCGATGTGTCCCAGACCCGTATTGTCTGGTCTAAGGATGCTGAAACGACCAAGTCTTCGTAAGGATGAAACAGGGCACTCATAACATAGTGGTTGTGTCCGGTCAGGACCGCAATGCACGACCGCGACTGCCAGTTCCAAATGCGCACTGTTAGGCAGCAAGGAAGACAAGCACACACGAGAGACAAAACCTTGAAGGAGGACTGAAGACCGCTACGTAGAATGGCATCCCCGGAGAAAACAGCAAACTCGAGAGAACCTCAGCGTCTGCAGTCCAGCTGACTAGCCCTCTAGACAGCTTCAGAAGCAGCTGTAGCCACTCTCTTAGCCTCCTGTTGAGATTGTTTTATCCCACTAGGCTTCATCAGTCAGGCTCATGAGCACCCCCAATTTTGAGCTAAGCCTAGAAAGAAAGCACCGAATGAGCAGGACATCGGTACCCGCCGAGTAACAACGGCCATTGAAGCCACTCCTGAACAGAGCGAGAAACGTCAAAATAACGAGCAACAGAGGTCAGTGAATTCCCTCGTATTGTTCAACCGCAACCAGCTAGAGTGGCTGCGACCAGCGCCCTTAACTGGAGACTTTCAGCCCCTTCCTCCATAACTCAGCACGACGCGGCGGAGCTGACGCTTGTGTCGTGCCTGGCCATACCTGTCTGGTCATCGCTAGCAGATAAGATCCAAGGATAGATGTGATGGAAGAAGGCCGTTCGCAGGTAATCGAGATGGCCCACGAAAGTGAAAATACACTTGCGCGTGCTTAGCGACCAAAGCTTTACTTTGTAATCATCTCCCCCGCTAACGAAAAGCTGCTGCGAAGAGTGGAAGTCGATTCCCCGGACCGGTCCTGAGCAGGTCACACCACACCACCAAGGTGCAGCCTTTCCGATCATGCTTAGTTTACTGCTTTTCTCCGCCGACGCACGTCCATGCAGCACATGCTATTTGATATCCACGACGCCATTTCCACGCAGGACCTTCTCTGACTAGCTGTCTGTCAGCGAAGAGCAGACAGCACCACACACCAATAGTGCCGGCTAAGCGGAAGGATCTGCTCGGCTCGCAGCGGCAAAACTGTTGCCCAGCTTGTGAAGGACGGAGTCGGCAACCATAACAAACACGGGACCCCCTAGAGCCTGCAAAACTGGAGAAACGAGCAAACCTGTCAGTGTGGCCTCGTCTACTCTTGTACAGACTACTTCCCCGAGCAACACCTGGCTGCAGCGATGGGCGCCCCGACAGCCACACTGGGCCGACACTTGTCTCGGGACAAGAGTCACGAGAAAGTGACAGACACGTGGTGTCCCGACGATGGCCAGATCCATTAGTTGCCCCCACGGTCAGCTCCAAAGCGTACACAACGAAAAAAAAAAGCCGCACGTCTCTTACAAAGTCACTCAGGAGCTGCAGACTCGTGGGGAAATACTCGCGCCATAGAAAAAAAAACAAGTCTCGTGGCACGCGCACGCGTGTTCGACTTCTGGTCTATCTGGAAGTACACCCGTCCTGGATTCGTTCTTTTACACGAAACGCAAGGTTGGACCCACCCCTCCTTCCAAACATCTTCCCGTTGAAATGCACACGGGCGCACCTGACGGCCCGCATACACAGAGTATCAGAATGAAACTAGCTGGTCTTAATGATAGGCAGGTGCACGTTGAGAACCACACGCCGCGACTCTGTATGACTCTTCCCCACCGCCAACAAAGGACTAGACAGAGACCGACGTTCAGAGTGGTCGAAAGTCTAGAAAGTGGATACCCAGAGTCCGAGTTCGGAGCAGTTTGCACGTGTCCCCTATGTATACACTGAGCCGCGTGGTGCACGCCTTTCCGCGCTGAGCACGCCTTCGCCTTCGACAACGAACGCGGGTGCGTTCACGTGACTACCAATGAAACTGAGAAGACACTGAAACGAATCGGGTCTGCCACGCTGACAACGTTCATCCTCTGTCCACTAACACTTTGCCTTTCTCCACGAGACGAAACAAGTGTGGCTGCTGCCCCGATTGTACGCCAGCTTTCTTACCTTCATGTTCCTCGAACTTGTCAATGAGCGAACCGATACGGTAGTCCCACAGCTGAATGGTGCCATTGTGTAGTGCAGCCAAGATCCACTGCAGGGACGGGTGAAACGCGAGCCCCTTTACCCGGCTGCTCTTGGTTTCGCACTTCACTAGCATCTTCGACATGGTGCCCAGCTCGACGATTGCGGGGTCGCCCGCCTAAGGAGCCCAAAGTCTCCACTGCCCCTCAGCAACGAGCCCAACTCAAAACAGAACGCCGCCTCCCAGTTCACTCTTGTCCCCCACCGATGACGAAGGCGTCTTGCAATGATGTACCTGAACTTCTTGCGCCTAGCTATCGTAGCCTTCCGGAAGCTACGCCGACAGGAGCTAGACTATCTCCGGACAAGGGTACGGGTCCATCCGGGGAGCCCTCTCCTAGCCGATGGAAGGATTAACGGTCTTGAGCGAGAACTGCAGTCCGCTGTCTTCATGTACATCACGTGTGGGACAGAAAGAGGACTAAGAAAAACAAAACAGACCGTCGAGTAAGACTCCAGATGCTGGAGAGCTCGAATAGCGACTGGACATTTCTCAAAGCAAGCACCGGCGGCTATAGCAGCGCCGAAGCGGAGAGGTCCGAACGGAATGACGGGACAACGCAGGAAACAACGGCGCGCCTGTCGTAACGCACCACAACACCTGCGACCTCGCGCATCGCAAAAAAAGCAACGCGGTGATAATCCTTCAGGTCGAGATTGTTAGCAGTCGCGTGACTGTTGTCAAAACCTACAGACCTTCACCGGGAGGAGCCAAGGTACAGGTGAGACAGAGGGCTTCTCAGAATCGGCACAGTATTTGCAGCTTGCTTGACACTCTGTCCCAAGCGTCCCCGTCTCCTGAGCAACTGCAGAGACAGACACAAACGGCGTGAAGTAGCACTGCAATGCCGTTGCAGGCCCCTCGCTTGACCGCGGCCTTGACGTCTCCCCGGCTACAGGACAAGTTCGATGGCCGCGAGACCAGGGAGCCCGAGGTTGCAAGTACGCCGTCTCGAAGTGCCTCCTCCGGACCCTGGTCAAGGCGAATCGTATCAAGAAGAGGCTGAAACTTCTGCCCCGGAAAGTACGCAGCTTGGCAGACTTGTCTTTTTTTTGACGCATCAGATCCATACTTGTGCATGCGCGCAAAACGACACCCTCGAAATGCTGTCGGATGAACAGCTCGTGTCGAGTGGATAGACTGTAACGGCCTACCCGGAGCAGGTAGCCTCTCTAGCAGTTTGCATGCCGCTCGGCCCCCAAGCCCTGCACACGTGCCGCCTGGACAACCAGAACGTCAAAATCGAAACTACGACATTTGCGGCTCCCACCCCGGCTCCGGACGTTACACCGTTATTTCGTCGTGGGGTCTTCCTCGGCAGTGCCCGCTGGGCCGCCCTCGTCAACCAGCCGGGGGGCCTCCGTTCGTCGTACTTTTTTGCGAAGAGCGTGGATCCGGACAGCTCTCTTCACACGACATGGCTGTGGTGGGAGAGTGATACGACGGGAGATGTCTCCGTGGTATCGGATGCACTAGGTTTGGCTAGCCATAAGTATGCTCGGGGACTGCCAGCACCGTGGCCACAGAGGGGGGCGAGTTTCTGCGTAAGGCACGGCAAACGGCGTGGCACCAAGGGATGGTTCAATTCTCGGGAGGCCACGGAAAAGAAGGCTGCGCCTATGGCCCTCGTCCGTGCTTTGTCAACATCATAGCTGCGCAGTCGAGTTGGCGGACAGGAAAGTGCACCAGGCCTCACTGGGCCGAACTTCGTGGCGATGCTACTTGGCTTGACACCAAAGTGTAAACTGCAGATACGCAGTTTTTCAGAGCGTCCCGGGAGACCAGGCAGTGATAGCGAGAACACAGTCGCATAACATACGCCGGGCGTGTTTTCTGGCTCCAGCGCGCACTGCTTAGGCTCTCTCTTCAGTCAAGCTCGTCGCTTTTAGTGGACCCTTGCTGCAGACAGTCAGGCCGCGGCGATTGCTGTGGAGGGGACGAGCTACCATTTCGGAGCGTACTTGGAGTTTCTTGGTATCTGGGTTGAGGGGCAGTTTGCGCCCCTGGCTATGCCTGTACGAGGATAGAGACGGATTCTCTTTCCTAGTGCCAAGCGTAAGAGGGAGGGAAAGCCTCCGGTGTGCGTTGGAGACTGGTTCGAGAACACCTGGGCTTAGTTTTGCTTCACGGTGTTCTCAACGACGAGCTCAGTCTCGTCCGTTCCAGTAAATGCCACTTTTCAAGGAGCCCTGTGTCGGAGATTGATCGCTGCAAAGGTTTGTTGGACAAGCTTTTTCGAACTGTCCGGCCCTGCTGCGACCTCGCTGTTTCTGTAGAGCACTTGCCCCAGGAAGGCGGGCATTCCAAAGCACGGCGCCGATGTAACGACCTCGCTGCGACTCTGCGCCGCC
>NW_027155194.1:26867-27313 GCF_002600585.1 Cystoisospora suis | reverse complement strand
CTAAAAGTTAATAGGAGACACCAGAAACCTACTGGGAGCACTTCTGTCAGAGCACTGCGCGCTCTGACGCGAACTACCGTAGCAAACAACTTAGCGTAAATCAACACGCTCAAAATAGCATGGTATTTTCCAATGAATTGTTTTCACATGTCAGAAATATTTTTCTTAGAGTAAACACTTAGCATACTGACCAAACAACCCACAGCACATACTAGCATAGTAGTATCTAAGGGTGGTAACAGTGAGTCACGCCTTAGATAGATAGGTAGCACGGAACAAACCAAACACAATTGTAATATCACGAACACAGTACTACACAAGCACAATAACAATAGGTAACACGCACAATATTAGAATAATAACACTTAGTGTAGTTAGTTATAGTTAGTGCAAATAGTTAGCTAGCGCTAGTCTAGCTAGTCCAGGCAGCCGGACACGGGACTAGC
>NW_027155194.1:7585-26348 GCF_002600585.1 Cystoisospora suis | reverse complement strand
CGAGCGTCCCTACCTTTATCACAACGGGGAACGCAATGTAGACGAGACTCTCACCTGTCGGATACCATCCCCTCTGGAATCGCCGTTGCGTCCGCAGTTCCCGTAGTTCTCTTGCTTGCGGGGAGCCACTCGAGGTTGCACCTAATCAGTTAGCATCGATGGAGTCTTGTGTGCAGAAGCCCCAAGTGTTTTCAGCGATTGAAGTTTTGGGCTTTGAGTAATTGGAGTGAACAGAGTTTAGTCTATGCACGGGTTGATCTCCTCAGGCAGGTTGACTCAGTTGACGGGAAGTCAACTGCCGCACCGTCTAGACCCAGCGCGACTCCCTCGGTCGAGGTTCGTTCTCGACCGGACCCTACGGAGCTACGCTCTACTGTTGTCCGGGAGACAGAGAAAGCGTTCCTTTCTTGTTAATTTAGTTCCTCGTCTCTTTTCTTGATGTTCTTTGTATTGAGAGTGGCGGGAAGAAGCTGTCGCTTCCAGTTTCTGTGAGCGCCCCTCTTCTTTCCTTCAACCTCCCAGGGCGTCAGCTTCATCGCTCTTCGCCCGACAACAATAAGACGAACGAATGAGTGCAAGTACTACGGGAGGAGCTCAAGAGGCTCCTGATGCTTCAGGGGATTGTCTACCCGCGGGGTACAGAGAGCTAAAGAGTGTAGAGACGGGGCTGTGAAGGGATCAAGAGGGACACCAGAATGGGGTCTGCACGACAAAGGCAAAGAAGAAAAGAAATTAGTGTAGGAGCTGCAATAGACAGTTTTTTGGCACCCACCTTACCAGTTACGGGTGGTGGTCCGGCAACGGACAAGAGCTGGTACTGTGCATTCGGGAGGCTGTCCAACACCGATGAACACACGCGGCTCGAGAACGTTTTACGGAAGATTGTAAAAGATAAACCCTGACCAAGAACGGGATGAGGGAATTGGGCATAATTAGCAGAAAGGAGAGCACAGAACGGGCAACTACATTCATTGGCAGTCGTAACGGGCAACCAGAAGGGACGAAGTTCCTTCAGGGAGGCCCACGTGAAGGGGTCAGAGTCAGAGCATACCGCCGTGCCTCTACTGTCGCTGGTGCTCAAGCGGCCCTTGTTGCCATCGCAATCGTGTTTAACACTGATAGAGAAAAGGGAAACTCTCCCTGTGTACCAGAGAGCATGCGGAGACATAGAAATCGGATTAGTGACTAGAAAGCAGAAAAAGAGAGAAAAAGAAAGGATGAAGGTTGATAATGATAGACGCTTGTGAACCGGCGTGAGCGTAGAAGAGCATTACTGTTGTCAGACCTGAATTCAATGTGTTCTCTTTTCTTTGGATAGACATTACAGTGACAGCTACTGCCTCTCAAGACTCGAAAAAGAGGAAGAAAGAGTCCCTAGGTGTCCTTGAAAAAGATAGCGGGCGATAGTCAATCTCCTAGTTTTTTTCTCCCCAGAAAAAAACTAGAAAGCAAGGAAGAGCTCAGCAGATTGACGATCGATTGTGTTGCTGTTGGTCCGTTCCTCGTTATCAAAAGAAAAGATGTGAAGAGCCGGATAAGCGAAAACTCGCCGTCATTGTTGTATCTGTGATGAAGCTGACAGACAGAGTGAGGTGCGCTGGACATCGAGATGAAAAGACAAAAAAGGTAAGATATCAAGACGCAGCTTACTGTCGAGAACGTCTTTTCTCAGGAATGAGTCAGTCACCCAGACAGAAGATATTCTCCTCCTCGTCCCCGTATGCGAGCTCTCAAACCAGCGGGCAGCGAAGTGGGTAGCTATGAACGAGCAGAACAATGTAAGGAAGAATACACAAGTACAAGATGATGCAGAGAAGAGATACTTCAGCTGCAAATAAAGATCCGGAGAAAGCCGCTCTCTCTTCACTATCCAGTTCTCCGTCTTCGTGGTCTGTTGTTCCTTCTGTTCAAAGATAGAACGGCGGTCAACCCTTTGATGGCTGACGACCTAACTGCCGCGCTTGGCTCCCTGCGGCAAAGGCCTGCCCCTTCTCTCTCTCGTAGCCGCGTAGGCGTCAACGCAACTAGGAACAAGGAATGTCACCGAAGTATCGAAGCGCCCGGAAGAAGCTTATAGATGGCCCTGTCTCCAGTGTTATCACCCCTAGCACAATAATACGAATAAGACTAGTATTGGAATAGCATATTTTCCTGGTAGCAAATAATATAGTCATGAACGAACTACAATGAAGATACAATCAGACGGGGGACCTCTTTTCGCATCGCAGCTATATCAAATCATGTGTTCTGTAATTCTACCGTTTCCCCGGTGAAAGAAGAAAGCCCCCGGCACTCGAACCTCTATCTCACCTCTGTACGCGCGAAAGCGGAAGACGGCTCCTCGCTTACATCAGCTCTCTTCCGAAAAGGCTTGTGAATCTACTGCGACAAGAACCCGAGAGAAAAAAAAACGAGAAAAACATCCGAAATCAAAGGTACACCCTAACAATACAAGGGGATGGGCTTCATTCCTACAACGTTATACCTGGCGGTTGAATGTTCCATCTCCTCAAATCCTTCATTCTACCCCTCTCAGTCGTCCCCGTCGGTTCTTCAACTCCAGTTTAACACCGGAGCGTCCTTGCCCGGCTGAACTTCCTACCGCTGTCGCGTGACGACGCCGTTGGCGGTGCCCGCAAGGGAGCCAAGACAGAAAACGACAGATTCCTTGTCTGTGCTCTATATTATCTACAAACTGATGGTAGAAAGGCTAGTGCGACTAACGTCGGACCGGTCAGCGTTGTGGGAAAGGCCCGGGTACGAAAGGGCAGGTCCAACTAAGCAGAGAAATTCAAGAACGTGATTCTCTAACCATCATCATCGTCGGGGATTTTCTTTATACTCCCTACCGGAGGGCGACCAACGTTTCTCTAATAAGCGTGCCCCCTACGCGGATCTGTACAAGGATCAGCAGGAGCTTCTCGGCAGAGAACGGTGCGGTACATACTAGACCAACTCCGGAGGACGCAAGTCTTTCTTCTTTCTGCCAGCCGTCAGGCAGCGAGAGGGTGTTTGAGAGAGAGATACACAACAGGAACCAAGATAAGAAGGCAACAACCGGAGGGAATCGGAGTAGGAGTGCTGCCGGAACCTTTCCGCGCTGCCTTCCCTGTTGCTGCTTGTTCTCCCGTGGCCCTGCCGGCGTCCTGGTCGCTATGAAGGGTGGTGAAGCAAGTCCCGCGGGCTGAGGGACAGTCAGTCGATCGGGAGGCTGCCGATCGGTAGAACCCTGGACGTTGCTAACTATAGTGACGTGTTAGGGAGCGCGGCCGACCCGTTTGTTTTCGTTCTACTACGTGTTAGCAGTCTTGTTCCGTCCCTAGTTGCAGCTGTTGCTGTTGTTCGGGCGGCGATCGGATCACCGGTGGGTTGGGAGTTGCGCGTCGTTGTTGTGGTGGTTTGTGATGATGACGGTCTGACCGAGCTCCTTCTCTCTCCTCCAGGCCTAAGAGAAGGCGAAGGAGATACAACAGAAAAGGGTGGAGGGATGGGCCTAAACTTGCCCATCATTTCAATTGTTTGGTCGGATTGTGCGTTCGATCTTACAGTTTTTTCTAACGTTGATTTTTGATTTGATCTTGAATCAGTTTCATTATACTTTTCATTGAAATCTCAGGAGTTATTTTCATTTCCTCAGTACTCTGTCTCCCCACTCAAAATGAAGGTCGCCGCCGCCCTTGTCTTCGGTTCCCTCATCGGCTTCGCTGCCGCTTCAGGTACTGCGTTTTCTTATCACGAGTCAGCACGTTTCAGTGGAGCACTCTCTCTCTTTTGTAGCGGTTCTTACTTAGTGCATCTGGCCTAAGGACAACAGGTTCCATTCGGCAAAGCGCAGGTGGTCATTCCGCGGCATCCGGTACGACTGGCGTGACGTGGTAACCGCTTTCTCGGTCTAACCTTCCGTTGCGGGGTTCCTGTGGTCTTCGTGTATTTGACGCAGGAAGTGTGAGAAAGTACTAGTGCTTGTTTTTGTATGCAGCCGGCGGAGCGGGGTTAGTATGGCCGTGGTACACTCAGGGGCGCAAGTTCGGGGGGGTAACGGAATGCCGGTTTCAATGAAAACGGCGAAGTAGGAATAATCCTTTGATCCAGTCTTTTTGCATGCGTGTCGCGCAGAGGAGAAGCAGACTGTTAAGGATGTTCTGGGAAGCGATGTCAAGCTAGTCCAGAACTCCATGGAAAAGGTTGTCCAGCAAATGGCGACTGAAATGAATTTAGACGCCGAGGAGCTCCAGAAGGTTGCAGACGACGCACTGGCGAGTTTGGAAACCTTGACACCGGAGGAGGTCCAGAAAAAAATGGAGGCTCTCCTGAGCAGCTCTGGCGGCCTTGATGGACAGACTGTGAAACTTCTTGAGGAGATACTCAAGGGATCAGACGTGCTCGCTGACCTCGGGGCAGTCGCCGGGGACAAGACCTCGGAGGACGAGACCGAGAAGACGGAGACGTCAGAAGAGGAAGGTACAACCAACGCGGACTCCGAGTAAAAAAGGGGAAGTGTGTAGACTTTCTCTGTTGCTGGTGAATGCCGGGTGGGCACAGGTAGTATAGAGTAGGAGTGCACTTGTCTGTCATGCGTGCGTACAATCATCGCCGTGCAGAAGTGGATGGTGCGCTAAATCGCGTGGTGTGGTTTAGTGTATCGTGCAGTACAAGGGCAGTACCGAATGAGTCTCGTAGTACCGTTGTCGCTTTTCCCAGTTAGTAACGGAACGTTTCCGGAAAACCTTTCTCAGTCAAGGAACGATTCGTTTCACCCCCCCCGAGAAAGGAAGGTGCCATGTTCCGGCCGAGAAGGCATCGGCACAAAGTTGGGTGCACGTCGGGTGCGCGATCTGCTGGCATTCTCAGCCAGACCCGATGACACTGGAGCGTTGGTAGTGCGGCGCTGACGGCAGATTACTCTTGGCATGGAAGTTGTCTCGCTCAGAATGGGCACGAGCGTGTTGCTAAAGAATCTAATCTGTTCAGCTGTTGCTGGGAAGTATGACCGGCGAGACTAGGTGGGGACAGAGGTTGACTCGGTTTTTCCTGAGCTCCCCTACCCAGTGCAAGAGAGGGGTTCGCCTACTACAGTGGGGTTCGGGTAACCGGCGGGTTCGGTGGTGCACGAGATCCGACGTTCTCAAGGATGGCTTGCGAACGATACGCAGTCGGGGTGTACGTACGCGAGATAGTTTTGTCAATTACGGAACTGCCGTGTCCCGTCACGGGTGAGTCAGTAATTTGTAATGCCGGACTTACTTAGCTTCCTTACCCAGTGTAAGAGAGGGCTTCGCCTACTGCAGAAGTCCGGGTAACCAGTGGGTTCGGTGGTGCACGAGATCGAGCATTCCTCAAGGCTGGCATGCGAACAATGATTCGCAGCCGGGGTGTAGGCGAAATAGTTTGTCAATTACGGAGCTACTGTGTCGTCACGGGCGAAGCAGTGGTTCGTAACGCTGGACTTCTACTGACTGAGGCTGGTTCGGTCCAGTTGCACTGATGGGCCGGCCGCCGTGTCTCCTCCTGGGTGCGGCATCGTCCTCGCCCTTCCTCAGACTCCGCTCCTATAGTGTTACGACGGCGTCCACACATTCACTGGTGAGAGCAACTGACCAACACAGCGACATGCTGGACTCGAACACAGTAGTGTAGGACACTAAGGCTAATATTTCTGCACAGAATCCTTACCGTAGCGTCATTTCCCCTAACCCGGACACCTGGCGACCGGAGTACGGCACCACGATATGCAGTGGGACAGTTTGATATGAAAGAGAAAACGTGTGAAAAGCACAAATGAATGAGTGAAGGCATGCATAGGGAGCCGGCCCGACGAGGGACACCCGTCCGGCAAGCGAGCTCTCTCTTCCTTCGGCAGGAGGGGGTCACGGGTGTTGTTATTGGCCAGCCACGAAAACTGGGTGGTGGTGATTGGCGCGACAATGAGTTTGCCTTCCTTCCCCCCCTCCTAAATCTATCAGCAAGTGCCTGGTGAGGGGAAATAACGCTAATAATCTTTCGAGCCTAAAGACGTTCTTCGCCCTTCCATCCTTTTTAATCCAAAAAGACACCGGAGGGGAGGTGAAGAAAAAAAACACAGCAGGGGAGTGAAAACAGCATACACAACACACCGTAGCTGGTTGTGCTTGCACCCGCTTTGGACGCGCTAGGGCTGTTGTGGCGCGGCGGCCCTTCCGTAGCTAGCCGAGGAACCGGCGTCGATGCTAGGACTACCACCACTACCGTTGGGACAGCGGGAGGGGCGGCGGGGCTTACCTACCTACAAGAAGGGAGGAGGGCACGCCGACTAGAGGGCGGAGATGGGTACCGATGACGGTTGGATTGATGGATAGTTCGATACATCATTGCCCGTCATAGCAGTACGAGGCGTACTGGAAGGTCCATGCGGTGATGATGATGCGCATCGCGAATCTGGGGTGATTTTTCCGGTTTTTGAAATCTTTTTTAGAGGTCGACTGTTTTCCGAACTTCTTCGACGGAATTCGACTATCGTACCGGTAAGCGAGAGAAAATTGCCTTAGTTCTTTTACCCTTGCTTTTCCTGTTGTAGTCGTGTTCCCGAACAGCAGCTACACCTCTTCTGCTTCTTTTCCAACTCCTGGTACCGGGGCTCGCAGGCTAGGGTGTTCTTTTCTTCTGTTGAGACGCACAAAGCTTTTCAGCTTCCCTTATCTTGCCAGTAAACTTGTCGTAAAGCTCTCGTATCTCTTCACCGCGCTGTGTTACTTCACGCCTTCCTTTTCATCGACACTGATGTGAACCGACCCCCTCTCCACAGGTTGACAGTGGTGAGTTCGGTAGCTAGCTGTCCTAGCACCAGTAGTATCGATGTATTATCGTTTTCATTCCTTGGTGATTTTTTTCATCGTCAGACGGAACGACGTCTGCATTCACTGGATATTCCTTTTGTGCTTCTGTGCTTTTCCAGGGCCGATCTCGTTTGGCGAGCTCTGGTAGTGTATGCGTGCGGGGCAATCTATCTGTGCCATGGTGTGAACCCGTCGTCTCTATAATGTAGATTTATGGGCGGCTCTTAGCTTTATTCTGTTATTTACCTTAGGAGGTACTACAGGTGTAGTTATGGGTAATATGAGATAATTACGGGACGGGAGTAGGGGTAAATAAAACCTCATAATATCGAGTTCCTCTGTCCGTTCAGAAAAACTGTTTTCCGACGAGACAGTCTTTCAGAGGAAGCAAGGTCTTTTCCCACGGCATTTCTTATCGATTCAGATTCGTTACCTATAGTAGGTGGCGTACATACACTGACTCTTTATAGATGGATGATACATCGACAGTCGACATAGATAGGGAAAATAGGAGAGACAGTTTTTCTCGTGTCTATCTCTTTACGGTGTCGCACGTTCTTTCCTTGTATGGGGAGAGGTTTTCATTGAGGTCGAATCTCTTAAAAGAGACGGCATGGCGAGGTGACATATGCCATATGCCAGCCGGTTTATTCTGAGGTACTCTGTTGTATGCATTCTGTGATGGACTAGTTCTGGTTCTCTTTTTCTTTGCACTTAGCTACTATTGCGTGACAAAGGCATCAACCGCATGGCCGACCTCTTCTTTATATATCTCTGTTTGGTATCGTTATAGAGAGAGACTCTTCCCAAATTTCGTGAATGTCCATGCAAGTCCTTATGATTCTTCCTGAGGTATATATATACAGCTTCTCATGATTCAGTCGTCTTCGTGCCCACCGAATACCCACCCATACACTCTCCGAGAACTTGTGGTTCTCCATTGTCTCTCCATCCAGTCGTCTTCATTCTACGTACATAGAGAAGCATTCAGCAGTCACTCATGTACATCTTGATATAGAGCATGACGTCTGATCCTCTACAGAGCAGGTATGTTTGCCTCGTTGATGGTTTTGAGCTGTCCATCCATGTGTTTTTCTTTTGGTTTTTTCTTTCTCTTTGCATGCAGAGAGGCATAGCATGTTCCTCCATCTGACTGGCGTCGTCTCGGCACAGGGGCGGGCTCAGATAGACAGACATTCTCCTGATTTTTTCTTCATCTTTGTCGCTGGGCCGCTCTTCCCATTGGTGTCTTCCGTCTCTCAAGCGAGGGAGTTCTTTTTCTCTGTCACTCTTCCGCAGTAGCCAGACCGACCCTTTCTCAGTCTTCAAGAAGAGTGGAAGGAAGGCATCTTTTATTCCATCAGTAGAAGCATCTTCTTCTTCATCCTCAGACTTTCTTCCTTTCTCTCTCATCTTTTTCCTTCCTGCTTCATTTTTCTTTCCATTCTTCTCTTTCTCGGCAGTATGGAAGGTCGATCTATAGAAGTGACGGCTTCGTCGCGTTCTTACACTCTGTTCTTTTCTTGCTCTCGCTAGGTAGTCAGTCATACATGCTATTCCTGCCTGCTGTTGCATCGGACTTTCTCCCCCTTCACCACTATCTTTCATTTTTCCTCATCATCATCTCTCTTGTGCTTCCTTTCTTCGTTCGTCGAGTCTCTCGCTGAATGAGACAAGAGAAAAAGAGACAGAGAAGAAGGAAAGAAAGAAGTATCTTCAGTCATTTCAGGATCGGCAACAGCTCGTACCCCTCTCCTCATTACATTAGCGTCCCTTTCGATACTCCTCTACAGCACAAGGAGGACGGTCCCTTCACTCATACAGAAGTTCTTTCCCTTTCGCATGGTTTTTTCTCCTCCTGCATTTTTCTTTTCTTTCTCTTCTTTCCATCATGGCTCTTAAAGGCTGGAGACCGTTTTTCTTTTCCTCTTTATCTTCTTTGAAATGTCTGAAGGTGTCTGCTCTTTCCTTTCTTCTTTTCTTTCTTCTCTCTTTCTACCTCCTCTTCCCGCCTTCATCGAATGTGATCCTGGGAGATGCCACCCATATAAGAAACCGCATGAGAGAGAGCTTAGTATCTCTACATCAGCAGACTGAGACGAGTCAAGTTGGTTCTTCTTCCTCTCCAGAGAATGGTGAAGATGCAGAAGATGACGATGACAGTGTGTTAACAGAGGGCGAACAAGATGCAGAAGATGAATGTGAAGCTCAGGAAGTTATGCAGCAGATGATCAAGGATGAATTAGAAGGGAGGGGTTCTTCACTAATGGCCTCATCTCCACAATGGCAACTTCTTAAACAAAATCTTGAAAGGAGTGCTGATAACCAAGAGATGTGTGCAGCCGCTCGTTCAGGGACATCTTCTTCTTCTCCTATGTGTCGTCAGATTCATACATCCGATAAAGACAAAGATAAGAAAAGCGGTAGTACGGGCGCTTCTTCAGCCACAGGAAATGATCTGAAATGCGGTGGTCGAGACTATGAAGTTCTTGTGGAGAAATATATCAACCGGAATAACTGCCTAGCTAGCGTCGTGTCCTCTCATACGTTAGCACAGCCATGGCTAGGTCATACCGATCCATCGAAAGCTTCCTCCTCGTCATCGTCGTCTCCAGGGGGAGTTGAGGGATCGGCGAAATCAGAGGCTGTTGCACGCCGGGGGATTATCGACGTTCTTGTTGAAGAATATAAGAAAGCTATGGATAGTAAGGTGTTAGATGATCAGCTGTGGTATATCTATCAAGAAGCATCAAACATTCTCGAGGACTTCAGGAAAGGTGCTGTCGCAGGTCTGAATGCTTTCAACTCAGAAGAAATACGGAAAGTCTGGGTGAAGAGACGAACCCAACAGGTGGCCATTCTCTGTGGATTAGGTAATGGCAAGGCGGCTGAGCTAGGAACCAGCGTTATTGTAAATGACGGAAATCTGATCTTTCGTGTGAATCTAGATGGCGCAGATGACGATGCTGTGACAGCTTACGTGCATGCGATTGGTACATTCGCACATGAGTTTGTACGACGTCTCTTAGAGAAAGGTGGCTTAGTTGATCGTGCGATTGAGCTACATAAAAAGTTCCACAAGTTTCGATTCTTCAAGATACAGGGACTGCTTCAAAACTCTGAACCTTCAACCGATGTACGAGAACAGAATAAACTCATGAATGCTCTTCCGCTCCAGAAACATAAGAAAAAGAAAGGTGCAAAGAAAGATGGCAAAGAAGGAGCAGCAAGTGATAGTTCCTCCTCGTCACAGCAATCCCCTTCAGCTTTCTTACAAATCCAACAAACCACACAAGAAGGTGTACAAGATCTCCCACCTGTCAATACACCCGCAGGAGCAATGCCAATCGTCGCTGGTGGTGCGTCTCCTCTTCTCGTTGCAGCACCACCATCCCCGACCGCGGCGGTGACCCCTGGAGTTCCTATCTCGTCAGGACCAATGGCAGGCGTCCTTTCATCTCCAGGCGTGCCTGTTGTGACGCAAGGACCGATAGCTTTAGCTCCAGCTGCTTCAGGGGCACAAGGGACACCTCCCTCTCAAGGTGCACAGCCTGTCTTTATCCCAACGAACACGCCCAACAATGGAAGTGCCTCCGGTGGTTTTTCGTCGTCTTCTTCGGGAGATCAGTCATCTTCAAGCAATAGTAACCCTCAGCTGCAGCAGCAGACCTTTGTTCCTTTAGCCTTACCTCCTTCAGGTCAGGCACAGGTACCCCCTGCTTCTTCACAAGTTGTCCAAGTGGTACCCCCTGCTGGAGGGGACGTGATAGTGGGTGGTAGTGATAGGAACCCCGCAGGTCAAGAGGGAGGTGGTGAGAACAAGATGATGGCGGCTGATCCTTTTGTTTTACAACCTCCGTCTTCTCAACAGCAGCCCCCGTTGTCTCCTCTAGAAGAGTACGAGAAGCGAGGATCTTCGATGCCAAGTGCTGGTGTGCCGCTGGTCGTTGCTCCCAATGATGGTGGCAGACCTCCCAATCGGCCGTTTCCCCATGATGGTGGTGAAGAAGCATCTAGTCAGGGACACGGTCCATTTGGAGATGAAGGAAGAGGAGACGACCAGCAACAGCAGCGACCGCATCATCTAGATGTCTTAGACCGAGATAGTCATGCAGAATTACCGTGGAAGAAGAATGAAGAAGAGCACTCGGGCGGAAAAGGTATGAACGGGGGGGCAGACGGGGGGGAACACTCTCATGATGATCAGGAAGGAGGCAAAGCTGTCCCGATTAAGACGAAGATTACAGCGATTATGAGTCGATTGAGGATGCTCAACATGAAGAATGATACGGTTCAATATGAAGCAAATAAAGAGCTTGTTGATTCCATCGTCAGGGCCGCTTACCTCGATATGTCGTAAGTCTCTCGCTCTCTCTCTGTTACATGGTACATATCTGTCTATCTCCATATATATGTTTAGACGTACAGTGAAGGAGTTCGTATGTGGCTAATGTACAGTCAGGCGGCATGTACATGTAGGTACACTGGAGATACAGAAGAAAGAGAACAAGAGTGAGAAAGAGGGAGACAGGGAGCGATGTTGTGACTGTGTGCTAGGCTTGCTGCGTTTATTCTGAGTTGTTGAGGTCATACGGATGATGCGTCAAGAGAATAGAAGATAGCGAGAAGAAAAAATCGTCAGTGATAGGAGGCAATAGCAAAGGTATGATGACTTAGTGAGGCGATGCAAGCAGTAGTCAGAGTAGTATTCGGAGAAGTGCTACGTCGCTTCATGACTCGGGTGCATGTACACCTGACCATCATCATCATCCTAGGATTATAATTTTTCTCATTGCGCGATGTTCTGTATACATTACCATGTGTGCGCATGTCTGTGTGTGATACTGTAGATGTCACGTATTCGTGTCATAGAATACGAGAAGGGAGGAGTCTGTAGGGGATACCTGTGTAAGCTTTTTCAGAGAAAGGGTTATGTATATGTGTATAGATATGTAGATGGATACTGTACATACACTTCTAGTTACTCATTCCTAACCAAAGCGATGACGAGAGAACGACTGAGCAACATGGACCGTTTTACTACCTAGACGCTTCTTCACATTGCGTCTAACTTCCTCTGAACCCGCTGTCTTTCTTTCCCCAGATACATGTATATATGTATACATGTGTGTATACGTGATGGACGTCAGTCCTGACTTCATAGAGCCGATTAGACAGTGAACTTCTGGCGCGTAATAGTGACTGTATAGGGTTTAGAGTTATATACGTATATATATATATATACGTATGTAGTGGAAATACCGAATACGTATGTCTATGTATTTATGAGCGATATATGTACAAAATATATCGTCCATAGGTGGGTGGTGAATCTGCGACGTGATTGTGATGATGCATATTGTGTATGTGTACAGGGATCGTGTGTTAGATGTCTGGGCTAGCCTTCTACCTCAGGCAGCTGTCACTACAACTGCACAGCTTCTCACGATTCTTCTACCGAAACCTGATGTCGATTTTGCGGAGTTTTATAATAAGACTCTCAATGCGGATGGGACAATCACCGATGGTGTTACAGGGCAGCTTGTAAGTCTGGGAAATCTTCTTCTACCGAAGGCTTATGCTTCCCTACTCATACTTCGCTCATATAGGAGGAGCGAACATGAGGATAGTAATGGTCGTCGACGAACTCAAAGTGTCTCTTTCTTGGTCGTCTTTGTTTTTTTCTCTTTCCTTCTCGCTCCTTTTCTTCTTACGTATGTACGTCTCTATACGTATAGATTACTCTATACATATGTATATGCAGAATGTGTGATGTGGCGTGTGGAGAGATTACAGATAGGTGAAGAGGCAGATAGGCGTTTGGGGGTGTCTCTATGGATGTTTGTAGGTCATCTCATATGTGCTGTCAGGAGAAAGAATGTGCGGACAGCAAGAGTTTCTCAATGTTGATCTTCAGAGATATAAGAGCAGCAGTTAGTGTAGACATGAGATGAGGCGGCTGGGTGTACGTGTACTTTGCATCCATGAGGTTATATAAACGTATGGCGGATATATGGTGCGTTCTCTAATAGGCTGCCTTGTCGTCACATATCAGTAGACATAACAGCTTACAGGGAAGGAGACAGCATTGCATAAAGATTTATCTTTCGGAGCGCGCTCCCAACATCAAGGAAAGAAACGAACGCATCAGACGGGGCGGTTAGGCTTGTCATCCATCCCGTATTACAGCGCAGGGGAGACAGTTGGGGTGCATGTACAGCTGGCGATGTTCGGGTGTGTGCTGTACTCTGTCTATATCTACATACATACATACATGTTTCGACCTTCTTAAGCTTTCCTCACTACTGAGCTTTTTCTATCCATTGCCGATGTTCCTTCTTTGGTCGTCTTTCATGTATCTTCTCTTGTTCTTTTCTTTGTTGCATGATGCCGTATGAATCTTTTCAGCCTGTGAATCACACACGCCTCGTGGAGAGATTCGCCAAATACGTTGAAGAGATCTACAGAGATTGCTGGAGAGTTTTCTTTGCTTCGAATGATAACTTCCTAGCACCACCTCCTCAGCCTCGTCATCCAGACTTCTCTTCGTCCGGCGCATCATCTTATTCTGCTGGTCTCCCTTCATCAGCAGGGGGTGTATCTACACTTGAAGTTCAACAACAAGAAAAGGTAGGACGAGGAGGAGGGGGATTGATACTGTTGATCGTAGTGATGTGCTGTCATTACACTGCCTATGCCTGCCGCTAGATTATGAAGTTGCTAGATCTCGTCTAGCTTGTGAGAGGAGACAGATGGTATATCATTTCATGTTCTCTTCTTTCTTGTATTAAATCTGTCTAAGTCTTCCATTTCTCACATAGACTGATTCCTTTCGCGTATCTTGAACCATACGCATAGGTATTTATACACTTGCAAGCAACTACATACATTCTTTATCTTTGTATCTCGACCTTCATATGAGCTTGGGGGAAGAGTCTGGTCGAAGCCCACTGATTCGTAGTGATGATGATACCTGTACTGTATCTATCTATCTATCTTTAAACTATTTTTAATCTATCTATCTATCTTTTCATCTGTGCGTGTTTTTCTCCCCTTTTTCTTTCCTTTTCAACTGTTCTGTCTTTTTAGGAAGAGAAGAGAGGTGGTCTTGAACACAATCGTCCTTCATCTTCAAGTCTTGCCTCTGTCAATGAGCATTCATTTGTCTCTTCACACGCCTCAGCATCTGTCGAGAGTGAAAGCTCTTCGTCGTCATCTTTCCCGAGTGTGGCGCTAGTTGCAAGTTCGGATGGCGCGCCTATCAATGACCTCACAGAGCTTGTGACAGATCCAGAGGTCGTTGAGAAGACGGCAGCGAAAGCATTTGTAAGCATAAGATTAACAAGAGGGAGAAATGGAGAGAAAGAGAAAGCAGAGAAAAGAACAAGGACATCATTAGCTATGATGATACATACAGGGAGATTTGTATCGCTGTTGGGTTGTGGTGGACGACTGGTGGATAGGCCCTCGATGACTTCGTAGTCAACTCCCTCCTCTGTTGTGGTTTCCTTCTCAAGATCTTAATAATGAAGAGTGTCTGAATCTTGTAGAGAGAAATTAAGATTGTAGCAGTTGAAGTATGCATCCGTGTTGTGTCTTTCATCCCAGTCAGTCTTGATTTAGGTGTGTGCGTGTCCGTGGGTAAGACCTACTACCACGACCTCTACTACTTTCATCAGAAGTTTTGCATGTTTTCATCTGTATAGATGTATCCCCTATGTCTTGTAGACACCCGTACATCAAGAGGGGACGCAGCAGGATTGTGTTAGGTCGTAGGAGTAGGAGTAGAAGTCTATGTGGAATAGGTCAGATCCAGTAGACTTCAATCAAGGGCCGATGAGACCGTAGGAAAAGAAGCTTTGGTCTTCCTCTCTTAGAGGGGATAGTAGTCGATTCTGTCTTCTTTCTCTTGTTGAAGAAAACGTGCAGAACCTCTTACGATTGTATCAACAACTGTCTCATCACATATTCTCTAGTGCACAGTACATATGATAGACGACTGCCTCCTCTATCTATCCATCTATATCTATCTATCTATATCTATCTATCTACAGAATCAACGTTCTCCCTCTCACTATCTAGAGAGAGGGAGAACGTTGATTTTATGTTGAGTGGTGGATGTTGTTTTTCTTCTTTCTTCTCTCTCTCCTTCGTTCTCTTCTCTTGTCTTTCGCATTGCACTTTCACTTCTCTTCTTGGTGGCATATTTTTTGTCAAGCTTTCTTTCTTTTCTTGTTCTGTCCTTTTCTCCTTCCTTCAGACGGCAGGGAGTGTTTTCGCTTCGCCGTCTTCAGGGGTTATGTTGTTGTGCACAGTCGTCGCCATGACAGTAGGAGGAGTGTGGAACTTCTCCTTCTCATCTTAGTCGTTTTTTTCTTCTTCATGGTCATCATCATCATCTTCATCTTTTCCTTCTCTTGGAGAAAGAAGAGAATTTCAAGAACGAAAGAATGGGGAAACATCAGAAGGAGAAAGACAGCGTAGTAGAAGATGAAGAGGTGGAGAAGTGTATAGATAGACGAGGAACTGATAAGAAGAGGAGGGAGAAGAGAGAAGGTTGCGAGTAGGATGAGGACTCGTTCGTTGTTCAAGAGAGTGAGAGGAGGAGTCTTTACGAACCCATACAAGAGCAAGCAGCCTTGATTGAAGAATGTTTATCTCTTCCATGTGAATGTAGCTGAGATAAGGAGGGGGGGGGGGATGGATGTTAGCCCCCATGTCTCTCTCTGTTGTTCTTCTTCATCGTCTTTTTCCTTCTGTGCAAGTCAGCCATGCTATGAGTATTTTAGTAGTCGGGAGATAGAAAGAGAAGAAGGAAAGAAAAAGAAGAGAAGAGGAAGAGGTGAACGAATGAAGTGAACTAGATTTTAGATAGAAGGGTCGATTTTCTTCTTCTTCTTCTATTTTCAAGGCTTTCTTGTTTCTGTTGTTGTTTTTTCCCATGTAGCTGCAGGTGCTTTTGGTAGGTGCTCTCGATCCTTCCTTTCGTGTCTCCTTTTCCTCCTCCTTATGATGGATCTCGCTATTTCTTGTGGTTTCTTTCCTTTCCTCTTCTTTGGCGCTGTGAGTGTAGAGGAGAAAGAAGGGGTACGTGGGATTTGTAAGTCTTGAAGAACATCAGTAGTGCGTTAGTTCGTTATCTTCGGGCTTGTTTTCTTCTTCTTCTTCGTTATTTTATTTATCTTGTTCTTCGTCGTCGTCTTTCTCCCCATTTCATCTTCATGCTCGATATTTATTGCTGTTCTCTCTTCTTTCCGTATGCATTGTTCATGCGCAACGCCGATAAGAGATCTTCTTCTCCCCTTCTTCATTATCAAGAGAAAAGAGAGGAAGAGGAAGCAGCACGCGGCTTGCTTGCTTGCTTGCTTGTTCTCCATCTCTCTTCTCTTTCAGTTGAGAGCCCTCTCGAAGAGAAGAAAGAGGAGAGAAGACGCGGGAAAGAAGATTGAAAGAAAGAACGGAAGAGAAAGAGGACCGACCCATGATGCTCATGAAGACCGAGAAAGAAGAAAGAGACAAATGAAGGAAGACACACAAGTGATGCGGGGGATCTCGAAAAGAAGAATGTAGTGAAGAGAGAAAGAAGAGTGCTGCATGTACGCCCGGGGAGTCAGTCTATGATCATTATCATCATTATAAGAATCGCCTACATAATGTACGTGTGTTTCATAAGAAATATGTGTGTATGCGTGTGTGATGCCTCGTATGCCATGCTTTGTACATAAATCAGTCGGCTACCTCTCAGTAGCAGAGGTATGCTCGAATGAAAGGGGATAAGATGAAAAGCATGTGGGTACATGAATGGAGAGAGACTGACTGCACTCTTCTTTTTCTTACGCGTGGGAGGGGAGAGAGATGTTGACTAAACAACTTTCATCTATCAAGATGTCATTTCCTTTCTTCCCGATCTCCCTCTCTGGGTCATCTCGTCGTTTGTTCTTCTCAGTCTCGTGCGTGCATGCGCATGCATGGTGGATGCGGGGTCCATTCATCATGCATGCATGCTTGAGACACTTGGAGAGAAATCATCTCTTCACTAGCAAACATACAGATACGTCTGAGTGCACGTATGTACGTATGTCTCTATATAGATGTAGATAAAAAGAGTGATGGATGTTCAGGAAGAAAACATGAAAAGCAGGTGGGAAGAAGAAGATGTTGATTTGGTGAGTTAGATGAGCTGTCCTTGTTCAAGCGGCGACAGAAGAGGAAAAGCAGGTTCCGAAGTGTTGATCTATGAGACGACAGCTTTCTTCGGGAAGAGAAAGAAGGCGAGAGAGGATGTAGGAGTGGTCGTATGTGTGTGTGGTTGAATCGACAATCTCAAGATAGGAGAAGAGGAAAGAGACAGGGACAGTTAGGGTGATGAAGACGAGATGACAGAGGGTGACTCTACATGACCTCTGTATACGGAAAGGGGATAGATCTCTATGTAGGATAGCTATCTATCTAGCTACGTACATGTGTAGTATATATATATATATACATATTTAACTACATATATATCATGTACATATACGTTAGGTAGATAGATGCACGCATACACACATATATACATACATAGACAGATACATTCCATCTTCAGTTTCGTATCTTCAATAGATCGTCATCTGTTGAGTATATGTCTACATATGTATAGACAGAGTCTTCTCTTGGGTCTACTAGTGAGTGTGAAATACGTATCTCCATTCTATGGGTCATGAATGAAAGGTAGAGAGAAACAGAGAGATAAGTGAATGAATGTGAAGAATGGTTTCCTTTACACGCGAAGAAGAAAGGAAAAAGAGTCGGTTTCCATCAAGATTCGACGGGCAAGAGGTAGAGGCATGGACAGATGGACGGACGGATGCATGCACGCATAGTTTTTTCTGATGAAATCAAGAAAATACCAAAACACTTCTTCAGAAACAGCGTCATTCCTTCCCGTCTCGTCTCTTTCTTTCTTTCTCTGTCTCTCCTCTTACCTCTGCATCCCTTTGTCCCACACCGTACAGTGGTATGAGAAGACATAGAGACAAAAGATATAGAGATAAGATTTGAGATAGAGACAGGACGTACAGAATGAGAGGGTAAGATAGACAAGGGAGAAGATGAAGTGACTTCGATGCTAGTAAAGTGTGCTTTAGACAGATATCTATCGGAGGGTGCTGCTATTTGTCGGGTGGTGTCGAGTAGCAGCTATAGGACTAGTTGGGGGACTCCAACTACTTCGACAGCAACCTGAAGAAGAGGAAGCTGTTCTGAAGGACCTCTGAAAACGATGTCTTTTCTGTATGATTATGACCATGGTTTCTTTCTCTCTCCCGAGGAAGGGAAGATCTGTATTTCTCCGACATGCTTCCCAACGATAGGCAAGATGTCTTTATCGACCTCAGGTACTACACTTTAGCTCGTTTAGGAGAGTGAGATAGATAGTGTAGACAGGATCAGATAGGAGTACGTAGATTAAAGATAGATAGATACATTAAAGTTGAGAGGCTAATGATAGATTATTAGGTTAAGGATAGATAGATAGATTGAAGATAGATCATGGAAACATGTTGGATGGATGGAAGAGGATGAGGCCGGAGAATAGTAGGAAGAAAAAGCGGAAGATGAAGAGAATCAGTCGGAGACAGTCGATGAGAAGAGAGAAGGTAAAAGCTTACCAAGAGTTAACTTGAAGAGGACGACTCATGATAGGAGAGGACAGTGTTCGAGAGAGTTCATATGAGGAAGACGACTGTTAAGAGAGACTAAGAAAAGAATGAAGAGAACAGAGATACCTATGTATGTATATCTATCTGTCTATAGGATGACGGGGAGATGAAGATGGATCGACGGTAGATTACAGATCGATTGACGAGAGAGAGATGGACAATGAATTGTAGATCGATCGAAGCTAAATAGAGAATCCTGGCTGGTATGAACGGGGAGTGGTGTGTGTTTTTATTGCCTGTGACGCTTTCTCG
>NW_027155194.1:7062-7518 GCF_002600585.1 Cystoisospora suis | reverse complement strand
GAGAGTGTATATACATGTGGAGCCGTGTCTATTTATTTAGCTGTAGAAATGATGGAAGAGATGAGAAAGCAAAAAAGTCTTCCCATCAGTTCTTCTGTTTCTTCCTTGTCCTTACTATGACAGAAAGAGCTCTCAGTGGTCTCTCTTTTTAGGAAGGTCAGACACACCAGCTATTCCTACTATTGCCTTATCCTCCTCGCCTCTTTTCCTGGTGGCTTTATAGACACAGTAGACACCTATGTCTAATTTTTGATCTCTCGTCGTAACTCTTTACCGCACAATACAGACGCTCGTGGCTGATGGGAAGACGTATGAGAAAGAAAAGACCTCGTCATGGTGATGTAGCTTGACCGGTGAGTTTCACTTGTTCTTTCTTTCACTGAGCTGGAGAGAAAGAAGTACATGAAGTGATAAGAGATTTGATTCTTATGTATGGCGATAATACAGCTAACTAGT
>NW_027155194.1:6145-6785 GCF_002600585.1 Cystoisospora suis | reverse complement strand
AAACGAATAGAGAAGGCGAAGCAGTTTACAAGGCAACCGTTGATGCTTATATGTCGTCTTCTGTATGTAGACGGCCATCGTAGACTTCTTTCTATTCACCCTCGATATGATATGTCAAGTAGAAATCTAGAGATATCTCAGTACAAAGGAAAAAAACCACTTCAAGAACTTCTGCCTGTTGCTCCAGGTGTAGGCGAGGGAAGAATCGATCCATTCTCGATCGTATCGATTTAAAAGAAGCGAAGTTCCGTACTGAGAGGAAGATTCTGATAGCGAATGAAATAATGTAACGCTTTTTCTTCATCGTTCTATAAGATAGAAAGCAAGTTTTCTTCCTTCTCTCTCCAGAAGAACTCCACTTATCAATCCGGGCTTCTCTTCAGTAGAGCTGTTCTTTCAAGAGCCAGGAAGGCTTGACATACGAACGATGAAGGAAGCTGAATGGGTGTATCTCGTTTACTAAAAGGAGAAAGGATCATTCGAATGCTTTTCTTTCTGTCTCTTACAACAGATGCAAAGCGATGAAGCGCTTATCCTTTCGTTCACCTGTCCCTTCATACGGAGTCTTTCCACACACCAGAAAAACATTATATACAAGTATACTTCCTATACATACAGCCCTCTCTCTTTCTCTTTCGCG
>NW_027155194.1:5820-6058 GCF_002600585.1 Cystoisospora suis | reverse complement strand
GGAAGAAAAGAAGAAGAAGATCTATTCTTGGTCGTCAAACGGGTGTTAATATACATACAAACACATACGTCTGTCGACAACCCTTTCCCTCGAGAGGTAAGTGTACACTTTAGTTACTCATCAGAGAGATAGAGAGAATAACGATATCAACAATACAAACAAGACAGAGTTCACACTCTCTGTCCCCCCTTTGTCGCTTCTCTCTCTCTTGCTAGCTTCCTCTTTCTTTCCTTCTTCC
>NW_027155194.1:5083-5243 GCF_002600585.1 Cystoisospora suis | reverse complement strand
ATAGAAATAGAGAAATTCAAAGAGATCTCGCAGAAGAAAAAGCGCGACGACCACGTGGCTGAGTATCCTTCCGCGGAAAGAGAACACACCTAGACAACTTTCTTTCTTGCTATGGTTTTCGCTCCAATTTGGCAACCCGAAGAAGAAGAGAGGAAGAAAG
>NW_027155194.1:3560-4511 GCF_002600585.1 Cystoisospora suis | reverse complement strand
GATTGCTATTCTTCTTACTGTTGTTCTTATCGCTCTTCTCGTCGTCATTCTTTGGAGAGAGGTACAGATCTTCTTCTTTTTGGTCTCGATAGAGTTTATCTATCTGTTTTAAAGCCTTGAAGTAATCCAACTGCTTCTGCTTCGTAACGCGATAGGCGTAATAGCTCACTAAAGCTTCAAGCACAAGAGCCGCCGTAAAACCACCGCTGGTACCTAGAAATGTATAGTCCCGAACCTTACCACCTAGACGGCCTAAAGGATTGGTGCCCGGGAGCTTCTTTGATAAAGCAGCTAGAAGACTCACTAAAGCTAATGAACCTGCCACAAGACCGGTCTTACGACCTTCGATTTCCGGTGGAGTTTCTTTGAAAAGATCACTCAGAACACGTGGATCAGTGATCTTGAACGTTGATAGAGATTGCTGCCCTCCGGCAAGATCATCGTCAATCACACCTTGATCATCATTCGGTCCTTCTTCTTGCGCTTGTTCTTCTTCATTTTCTTCTCCTCGTTCTTCTTCTTCCTTTTCATCTTGACGCTTCTTTACAAGAGCATGAGAAAGGGAGGGATTTTTCTGATAAAGGTCAGGATACTTCTTCCTTGGCTCTTTTCTTAGAACTTCATGATCCTCCTCATGACGGTTCAAAATGGTTTGAGAAACGAACTTCTCATCATTCGAAGGAGAGCGTGGTGACCTTGGAGCCAATGAGAAAGACGGTAGGGCTGAAAAAAATGAAGAGGTTAGGGTATCCAAGATCTTCTCTTTTTCCTTTGTCGAATATTCGTTCATCGTCTTCTCTCCATTTGAATGGATCGCTCTTCCTTGGAAACGCTCTCCATCCGCCTCTGTTCCTTCTTCTTCATCTTCCTTCTCCTTTTTCTCTCCAGAGAAAGATGAATCTTTCTCCTTCCTTGAGATGTCTTCTTCTCTTTCACCTTCCTTTTCCTTCT
>NW_027155194.1:3056-3478 GCF_002600585.1 Cystoisospora suis | reverse complement strand
TTGTGAATATCCCAATCGGTGCACCTCTCAACATCAGAAAAGGAAGAGCGGAAGAAGCAAGAGACGCCGAGGAAGGAGAAGACGACGAAAGAACCTTCTCTCTCGTCTCTGGTGAAGAATATTCTGGTGTCCTCATGATAGTCACGGGAGCCGCCTTGTTTTCCGGAGACGGATTAAAAGAGAACGCTCCCTTTTTAGTTTCAAAACTCTCTCCCTCTTCGGAAAAATTCCCTTCTGTACCAGTACGAGAGCTGTGTGTCTCCGGGATGACGGGGCTTTCTTCAGAAGGTTGCGAGAACCGATGAAATTCTCTCCCTTTATGAGTAAAAAAGGCAGCTGATTCGTCAATGCTTTCAACACAGAAAACTCCTGGGAGAATCGCTAGAAGAAGAAGAAACAAGAAGGGTCCTGAAAAAGAAAGA
>NW_027155194.1:2439-2843 GCF_002600585.1 Cystoisospora suis | reverse complement strand
AAAGAGACAAGAATGCAAGAGGAACTCCAAGCAAAAGAACGAGAGAAAAGATAATGAAAATTAGGTCATTAGAAAGAAAAATAGTAAGCAACCAGGAAAAAGAAGATTAGCGGCGTCTAAACCTGGTGCTTGCCGAGGAGATCGTTCTTTTACTTTCATGGAAATATGAAAGTAGGAGATAGAAAGGACAACCCGCCCAATGAAAAATATGAAAAGAAAGAATATGAACAAGAACGCCAGGTGGAAAGAAAGGAAGAATCTACTGAAGTGAAACAAGACGATCCACAACACCGCCCGAGGGTCTTGGCAGAGTCTCGCAGAAGATAGAACGGCTGCATCGAACAGAGAGGGACTCTCTCTCCAAGATATTCAAGAAATCCTCCTTTCATTCTCTTCTTCTTCTT
>NW_027155194.1:0-2071 GCF_002600585.1 Cystoisospora suis | reverse complement strand
TACACACATATGTACATGCAAACGTCCGTACATTTCGAAAGAACACCGGTATACAGAGAAAGATTCTCTGTAAGTAGGTCTGATGAGAAAGGTTTATCTTTACCACTAAGTTTTAGGGGCAAATGGAGTCTAATCGACTCTCCTCAGCTCAGACGACAGGCACCACTAGTCTTCTTTCTCGGAGAAGAGCCTCATCACACCAAGGAGTCTCTCCCTGGACAGATAGATATACCTAGACAGATAGGTTTCTGGATTCATAGCTTTGCATCGATATGAAGCCATTCCGATATAGATGGATGTGTAGATTCTTCGGTAAGAGTAGCATGCGAAAAGAGAAACGCATGAATTAGTATCTTCCTATCTATATCTATCTCTCCACGTATGTGACTATTCATAGGTCGTCGTAATACTAGTGAATCGATCTCTTTTATCTTCCGTTTTCTCAAGGGTTTGCTAGGAGCTGTCTTTTTCTCTTCACTTATTCATTCATTCTCTCACAGCCGCGGTGCCTGGTAGTAAATGCCGATGAAATCATGCGGTCAGGCAGGCGTAGAGAATAGTCCTCAACTTCAGCACCCTTTCTCTTCTTTTTCATGAAAGAGAATCCAATGTCTTTAAATTCCGTAAGAGGAGACCTTTCGAGAAGGCAAAAAGAACTACTAGAATCGTGGAGGCCTCCGGTACTGTAAATACAGTAACCGACGGAGAGAGAGAGGAGTGAGTGCTCTGTCCTGCTCTCTTTGTGGGCGATCGATATCTCTCGTTGGCGATAATATACAGTATGAAACAAACCTAGAAAGAGGGAGATAGAGAGGTAGGAAGAAGTGGCTGGTCGTCAGCCGTTCACCGGTCGTTGAGGATGTATTGCCTCAGAGATACATGAGAAAGAGAGCCAGTCTAAAGATTTCAGATCTCCGAAAAAAAAACAGACTGGTAGATCAGAACCAACTTGAGTTTTTTCCTGAGAGGATGGTTAGAGAAGGAAATGACTCCGAAGCCTTAACGAATCCTTGTCGAAAGAAAACGAGAGGCCTACTACGACCCCCAAAGAAACAGCATCGACACTGTCGATGCTCTCTGATTCGGTCTTCTCTCTTTTTCTCTCCGTCTGCCCCTTGCGGTGAAGACAATCATATCATTCCTTCCCGTTGAAGAGGCGACCCGAGGTTCCGCCTTCTTCAAGAAGGAAAGCTGCTGGCTAAGCTGTCGACGACGATAGGCATGGAGACGGGCCAGCCATCCTCTCTGACAGGGTTGCTTCAGTCACACGGTGAGGCGAGGTGATGGATCAGAAATGTGATATTTCCTCTCAGTCTCTCCGAGGAAATTTCGCTCCCTGTCTTCTTTTGTCTGATCTCTGTTGTTGCAGAAGAAAGAAAGCATGAAAATTTGACTAAACAAGGACGGTTTTGGCCCCTGGAGTCCATTCATTCAAGTCTTCCCGGGTGGATTGACAGCAGACAGACCTCCCTACTCTTCTCTCTAGTAGTTGATAGGGACTGACGAAGAAAACACCTCATGAATGATCTGGTGAATCAAGATAACTAAATCTTCTTCACATACTTCATGTTCATTCTCTCATTCACTCTTTCTCTTACCGTCGCCAAAAGACCTGCCTGTCTTTGCACTCGGGGGCCTTTGCGCCTGTCTCTATTCTCAGTCCATGTCTCTATCATCTGTTTCTGATCTATCTATCTATTTATTCCTCGTCTATCTATCTCTGACCTATCTGTTTTTTCCTCGAGCTTTACGTTCTTATAGGAAACTGTAATCTGATAGGATCTTGATATATACAAGAGACAGTTCTTCACAATACATACATATTAATACATACGCGGCTGTATCTACATACGTATATACATAATAAAGAGAGAATACACTGTAACCGGAGTCTATAAGAGGAAGAGTGCGGCGGGATGAACTACCTCGGAGACTAGACTTCAGCAGGATATCGCATGTCTGTGAAGAGAAGAAAAATGGAGCAAAGACATGAGGTAAAAAGATGAGCGAGTGATAGTAGAAGGGTCTTGAGTCTTTTTCCTCTTTCCATGAAGGTTCCTCTTTCGAGCCA
>NW_027155193.1:865-1496 GCF_002600585.1 Cystoisospora suis | reverse complement strand
CTGGAGGCCGGTAGCGGTCCGAAAAGGTCCATGGCGACTACCTCGCCGGGCCATCCCTTTGGTAGCACTCTGTCCGGGATATTTCGGACCCCGTCCTTAGCTTGTTTCCAGCATTGGTTGCAAGTGCGCAGCACTTTTCAATGTCGCGGGCCATCGAGCCCCAGATGTACCGAGCTCGAATTCTTGCAAGAGTCTTCTTGCGACCGGAGTGGCCGGTCTCTTGGCCAAGGTGCATTCTCTGTACGATAGCAGTTCTTGCCACTTCGGGTATCAGGATCAGCGGGGGTTTATTTTCGCGGTTTGAGTTCGCGTTTTTAAAGCAGATGACTCCATCTACTTCCACCGGGGTCATGTTCGCTCTCGACGCCCATGGCGGTATTCCTGCCCCGGGGATGCCTGCCAAATACTGGCGAACTTCACTGCATTCTGCGTCCAGTTTTTGCAGATGGCGGATAGTTTCATCGCCCATGGGATCCAGTTCTGGTCTGCCCGGCCGTTCTGTGGGTTCTGTTTGCGCTATTACCCGGTCGCGAAAGTCTGTGGTCCCCCCTGTTGCTGAGAAAGCGTTGTGCTGTCCCCAGCACGCACGGCATCTCTCCGCAGGGTTTACCGCGGCACATAGCCTCTTGGC
>NW_027155193.1:0-316 GCF_002600585.1 Cystoisospora suis | reverse complement strand
GAAGCTTCTCACACCCCGGATATGTCTTGGGGCGGGGAAATCCGCAATAGGGGCGGTTTTCAGGGGGTCGGGCCTCACCCCTTCTGCCGACACCAAGAAGCCCAGGTAGCGTGTCTCTCTCTTGCACACATTGCACTTCTGTGGCTTCAAGTGCAAGTTGGCCTCGTGCACCTTAGAAAAGAAGGTTTCTAAGTGTAATCTGCGAACGTATCGCCGAAAACGACCACGTCATCTAGGTACGCAACAGCGCATACCACTTCATTCCCCCTAATAGTTTACCAACCATCCTTTGCTGAGTGGCCGGTGCTGCGGCGGC
>NW_027155192.1:1360-1697 GCF_002600585.1 Cystoisospora suis | reverse complement strand
AATGCCATTCGGAGCCGCCGCAGCACCGGCCACTCAGCAAAGGATGGTTGATAAACTATTAGGGGGAATGAAGTGGGTATGCGCAGTAGCGTACCTGGACGACGTGGTCGTTTTCAGCGATACGTTCGCAGACCACCTAAGGCATTTAGAAACCTTCTTTTCTAAGGTGCAGGAGGCCAACTTGCACTTGAAGCCACAGAAGTGCAATGTGTGTAAGAGAGAGACACGCTACCTGGGCTTCTTGGTGTCGGCAGAAGGGGTGAGGCCCGACCCCCTGAAAACCGCCCCTATTGTGGACTTCCCCGTCCCAAGAGATATCCGGGGTGTGAGAAGCTTC
>NW_027155192.1:775-1184 GCF_002600585.1 Cystoisospora suis | reverse complement strand
GACTGCGATGCGTCAACCTTGGGCCTGGGCGCAGCCTTGTCACAAGTGGACAGCAAGGGCTTCGAACGCCCAATTGCATTTGCCAGTCGAGCGCTCCGAACAAATGAACAAAAGTGGACCATTACGGAACTGGAAGCGTTCGCTGTAGTGTGGGCACTGGAGAGCTTTCGAGTATGGGTGGAAGGCTCACCCACGTTGGTCCGTACGGACCACAGCCCGTTATTATGGCTACGAAACAATGTTGGGAAGTCGGCGAGGCTGGCCCGGTGGGTGCTACGACTACAGGATTTTGCATTCGAGCTACAGCACAAAACCGGGAAGTGCAATGTAGTGGCCGACGCGCTATCTCGATACCCAACAGGGGGAGCCCCGACAGAACCTCACGAAACAATGTGTGATGACGGCCGCA
>NW_027155192.1:0-167 GCF_002600585.1 Cystoisospora suis | reverse complement strand
CGACTTGACGGCTCTAAGAAGAGCGGAGGCCATGGACGTTGCTGAGGTGTTACGAGAGAAGTGGATCCCGCGGCACGGGGTACCCCGCTTGATACTATCGGATAACGGGCCACAGTTTGTCGCGGAGATCGTGCAGCGGCTGTGTACGAGCTTGGGCGCACGCAAAA
>NW_027155191.1:0-316 GCF_002600585.1 Cystoisospora suis | reverse complement strand
AGTCGATCGACAATCGACTTTAGACGTCCCCGACGGGACGAGTGAAGACGAATGGGGAGCTAGTACGGACAATGGTGAGAATGTAAGGGGGGAGAATGAGGACAGCCTTTTAGAAGTAGTAGGAAAGGATAGTGAGAGGTCGAGGGGGTTTTTTTTCTTTCGATCCTTAAGAGAAGGAGGATTAAACTTCAACCGACGGAATGAAAACCGGTCGGTATGGAGTCAGACGGGGAGTCGACTCCTCCAAAGGGTTATTTCAGGCGGTCAGAAGTGTTTATGGTATGGTTTCCAGCGTGGAATTCAGTGTGCCTTTCTT
>NW_027155190.1:1063-1734 GCF_002600585.1 Cystoisospora suis | reverse complement strand
GGATGCTGCTGTCGGACCAGTCATCCTCGGTCCCAGAAGACAATCGGAGGTCGAACTCTTGTTCGGAGCACTCCGACGAGGAAGATTCGTCCTCTTCCATATCGAAAGCACGGGCCACCACACGGTGGTGGACGTCGATTCGACGGGGAAGAGTCAGGCTAGAGCGCCTAATCGAGGAACGCGCCACGATAAAAGAGTCAGAAACACTTACAGAGGGTGTAAAAAGAGAAGTCAAGTTAGTGGTAACACTTAAAAGGAACGATAAACAGGTCAGAGACATAGAAAAGGAATCAGGGGGCTGCTTCGAGACAGCTGAGAGTGAAGAAGAGGGCGGAAGAAAGCCCGAGAAAGGGACCGAAGGTTCGTCAAAGACGCCTGTCGTCTTCAGAAGGGAAAGTTTAGGGGTAGAATCACAAGGAAAAACAATAAGAAGGGATCAGGGAGAGATTTTGGAATAAAGTGATCCTTTAAAAGGATCGGAAGATGGTCCGGGGGAGGCCGAAACTAGCGTGGAGGAAGGAAAAGGGGGGACTAATGACCCGAAGAAGGAACGACAGACCAGGAAAGAGTTCGGAAAGAAGGCAATAGTAGTGTTAGGGGAAAATTTTGGAGCAACGAGGTGTAGAGAGGAAGAAATAAGAGAAAACAAATCGTTGGGAGAGTCGAGTCAG
>NW_027155190.1:0-623 GCF_002600585.1 Cystoisospora suis | reverse complement strand
ATGAGAACCGGTCGGTATGGAGTCAGACGGGGAGTCGACTCCTCCAAAAGGCTATTTCAGGCTGTCAGAAGTGTTTATGGTATGGCTTTCAGTACGGAATTCAGTGTGTTTTTCCTTTCGGGCCGTTATTCAAGGCCTTAGGAGTTAAAGTATGTTGGAATCTTCAAAGGATCGGTGAAGAGTTTAGGGATTTCTTTCGGGAATTATCAGTTATGATTGGAAGAGACCTCCAACAGCTCTGGAGAGCGACGGACGGAGGACAATCGGCCGTTAAAACGGCACTAGGACCTACAGTTTTAGTGGATTCGACAAGGTACACTAAGGGACTTACTTTCGGTCGAGCCGAAGTTCGGGAGAATTCAGGAGAAGTGACTGGGGGGGACTTCATTCAAGGGGAAAAGACTAGTCATGCACTTCCTAAAGTTCGTCGGGGAGTGGAGAAGAAGAAAGGGCCAACGGAAGGAGCTAGGTGTTATGATTGGGAGTCCGAATCGGGTGTGACGGAGGAGGACTACGTTAAACTAACTATTATGAGGCCTTGGATCGAAGGGATAGCTCGGCCTCAGAAAAGAGTTCGAGAAGAATCGGAACAAGAGGCACCATGGGAAGTGCCCGGTTACCTT
>NW_027155189.1:28571-28763 GCF_002600585.1 Cystoisospora suis | reverse complement strand
TAGGAGTAGTAGTAGTAGTACTACACACAGTAGCAATTACAAGATGAGCCAAGAATTCTCTTCTCTAGAATGTCTTCAGATTATCATTTTCTCTCTGCGTGTCTCTGCCCTTCCCTCTCTCCTCCTTGGGTTTCTAATCCATAGAACACTCTCACCTTTATCTTCCTTGCATAGGCAATTCCTTCTTCTTCT
>NW_027155189.1:2053-28028 GCF_002600585.1 Cystoisospora suis | reverse complement strand
ATCTGTATGCATGTATGTATCTTCTTGTGAAGGATTCTTTCATAAATGTGTGTGGTAGACGTATTTAAAATCTCCACACCATCTTGTCAGGCTGCTTCTCTCTTCCTTTCTACATTAGAGTCAGCGATCTAGATCTCTCTACCTCTCCCCAGGAAGATCATCTTCACAGAGAAGTAGCGCTGCGTAGCCTTTCCTTCCCCCCCCCCCCCNNTATACACTTGTCTTTCTTCCTCTTCTGCTTCTATCGTTTCACGGCTACTTTTTAGGAATTTCATATACCCCAGGCTCAACGCTTTTGCAGTTCGATTCTTCCCTCTTTCTATCATCCAAGCATAAGTACACCCCCAGGACTGTATTGGCTTAGCTCATCTCTTCTTCGCTTTCTTTCTTTCCTTTCTTTGGCACTTGACAAAGAAGAGACAGGTAGCACCTTTCGGAGGAGGAAATCTTCTTCCTGTTCGGTTCCTTTCTATTCTGCCTCATCCTTCTCTTCTTTACCTACACTCCATGGAAGGACTGACTCTGAAGAAGATGAAGAAGAAAAGAAAAAGAGAAAGAAGAAGAAAGAAGAGGAGAAAGAAGAAGATGGAGAAGATGTGTCATGGCTACGGTTACTAGGGAGAGACGAAAGAAGAAGGAGCAAGAAATCTCGCGGGAGATCTCTATCATTCAACCCTCTAGCTGGAGTCGACGTACAAGAAGAAGAAGAAGAAAACGAAAGACAGAGAGATCAGGAAGAAGAAGAAGAAGAAAGAGAGAGAGATAGAAAAGAAGAAGAAGATGAGATTCCTTGGATGTGTTGTTCGGCTGTGTATTTTCGAGGTGTGAATAGTCTTGTAATTTCCCCTTTCCTTCTCTTTCTCTTGTGGAAGCTTCTCTTTCTTCTTCATCCGGGTTTAAAGAAGAGAAGAAGAAGAAGAGACAAGAGAAAGATCACCCCGGAGAAAGACGGCATTTCGACAACGCAGGAGAAGGAAGAGAAGAAATTCTCTTGTTCTTCCTCTCTTCATCCTAGTCCATCTTTCTCTCTCTCTTCTACAGGAAGGTCTATTTCACATGAGAAGCAGAGTAAAAGTACCATTCACATAAAATCGGTGAGAAGACAGGAGGAAAGAAAAGAAGAAGAAGAAGAAAAGAGAGAATTCGTGCCTGCAGAAATGCTGCCAAGCGCTTACATTACAGAGAGTTGCTTGAGAGAAGCCAGTGAAGTTTATGTCTCTCCCCCATTCAATCTAAGAATCTCTCAGGAGACAGAGCTTGATAGTAGGATGAAGATTAGCACGCCTTCTGCTTCAGCTCTCGGGTGTATGTACACCTCACATGTGGGAGAGCAACGGAAGACAGGCCAGGAGCAGTATCAGGAGTGTCACACGGAGGAACCTTTGGATGAGGAAAGAGAAGAAGATCAAGAAGAAGAAAAGAGTGTTGACGAGAAGAAAGGAGAGAGTACAAGTTTCGATGTGTCGGCCATCGAGAGTCTTTTAGTATCTCTCCGACTTTTACGTATCGCTTTCTTTCCACTCTTGTATTTCTTTAACTTTTTGTTCTATACAGACGTTTTAGCAGTTTTCTTTCTTCTTCTTTCCTATTCTCAGCTTCTGACGTCAAAACATCTCTGGGGGTATGCTCTGGCGGGGATCGCTGCTCTCCTTGTTCGACAGGTAAAGACCAATCTTTCAGAAGGGTCTCTCTCACCCCGGTGACAAAGTGTATGTACACCCTCGCTTATGGGGTGTATGTACACCTGACGATGACTGTCACACTTGCTTGTCCTCCAGTCATTAAATAAAGACAAGGGTGTGGTTTCACTCCCCTCAGCAACAGATGTTATGTAGGAAGATATTTCTACAGATACATACATACATACGCATATACTTACGTGTCAGGTATACCATCTACATATATATGTATATGTTTTCCCCAGTGTACATACAGACACTCACTTGGTTGCGGTCGTCTCGCCGTCTCCTTGTGTGTCTTCGTGAAGTTTGTTTCTTTTTCTTTCACTCAAATACAATACCTCTCATCTCCCCTTCCGTTCTCTCTCGAATTGCTAGGGACAGACAGAATAACGTGGGTCTGTACATCTTCCCTCTTGCTCTCCCTGTAGATCTTTCACGCTTCATCTGACCTGCTGGTGTTTCATTTCTTCTTTCTCTTCTGCATGCCTAGACTGCTTTTTCTTTTGGCCTTTCTTGTAGAGGGGCATAACACAGAAAGCAGTAGAGACGAAGAGAAAACTTCTTCTTCATCCACATGACAGATTCCTACAGGAGATCATACCATTCCTCTGTACACATAGTATTTCAAGTATAGAGATTCTCCAGTGCTTCCCGCACGTATCTTATCTTCCGTAAGCGTTCCTTCTTTCTTTTGAGGTAGCTGCGGAGTCTGTCTCTTCAGAAGATTTCTGTAGACGATAGCGAGAGTAGGTCGCAGTAGGAGTTCATTCTTTCTTCCTTCATGCTTTCTCTCATATGAGAGAAGTTATGTAGGCTCATCTCTAAAAGATCTTCTCTTCTTTCCGAAGATAGAAAGAATGGCAGGAGAAGAATAAGCTTTCCTCAATCAATCAAGTGTACATACGCTTCTCTCTCTTTCTCTTTTTCTTGTGGTGTTTTGTCTTCAGAGTTCTATTATATGGTTAGGAGGGTGTATTCTCTTTGTTTTCTTATCTTTCATCTACTTCTTCTCTTCTCTTTCTTCTTCTTATTGTTCTTCCTCTTCTTTTCATTCCTGCCCCGAAAGCGCATCTTCTTCTTCCTCCTCTTCCTCTTCTCCTTCTTTCTCTTCTTCCTTCACAAGTAAAGAACATGGGGCCGCTTCTTCTTCTTTCTTCTCTCCTGTCTCCTTTTTCTTGTCTCCGTTCTTTCCTTCTCTTCCATCTCAGCCGGGAGACAAGTCTCAAACGTTCTCCTCTCTCACCTCGATCAGATGGTCTAAATGCTTCATTTCTGTCTCTTTGCTCCTTCCTCTTCTTCTTCCTGTTATTTTGTTTCTTCTTTTCATTGTTTGGAATGGGGGACGTATTGCTATAGGTCATCAAGCCTTCCATCAACCAGGTGTACATACAGCTCAATTACTCTACGTGACACTCTTTCTTATGTTCGCGGCAAGCCCGGCAACTCTATGTAGAACCATACGGAGAGGTCTCTGTTTCTTTCGCGTCGCTTTTTCTTCTCTTTTTCGCATCGGCAGCGGAGGGAGTGAGACAACTCTCAGACATAACTGCAGAGGTTTGAAAGACACCTCGAAGAAGATGGCTCGCAAGCGAGAGAGAGGGAAAGAAGAAACAGGAAAGAATGAAGAAGAGGGAAGAGGAAGAGAAGAAGAAATGAAGAGCATAACAAGGGAGACGTTGGATAGATCTTCTTGTCAAAGAAAAGAGGATAGAACAAAAGACGAAGAAGAAGAAAAGATGAAGATGAGGTGTAACGACAGTAGGAATTCGATTTCTCCTGATCTCTTAGAGAGACTAAAGAATAGACCTACTTCACATCTTCCTTCCTCAGTACATGCATCATCTTCTTGTTCCGCTCCTTCTATCTTACACAACATAGACAGTTGTTCTTCTTCTTCTTATTCTTGTTCCTTTTACTTATCTTGGATATCTTTCTTTCTCCTTTTTCTCTTCTTTAGTTTGTGTACAGGATGGGGTGCAGTAGCTCATCCCTTTCTTCTCTCTGACAATCGACACTATACTTTCTATCTCTGGCGTCGATTCTTTCGATTCTCCTTCTTTCGTTTCTATCTTGGGCCTTTCATAGTTACAAGCTTCTTAGTCTTTGGAGAAGTTCCTCGATCTCTTTGTATCCCGCCTCTTCCTATGTCTTTTTTGATGTCTTTCATCAAGAAAGAAGAGACAGGTGGGCGGGGTTCTTTGCGTAGTCAGAAGGCAAAGCTCCCTTTCGAAGCCAGGGGAAGAGAAGAAGAAAGAAGCAAGCTGAGAAGGAGATCGATAGAGGAAGAGAACTCGCTGGATACGATCATGACTGCTTCACATGTTGCGAGGCGTGGAGAAGAATATGAAAGAAAGGATAGCGTAGGAGAGAAAGAACGGTTTTTGCTGATAGAAGGAGAAAGGAAGAGAGAGAGTCGAGAAAATGACGAGCTAAGAGAGAGAAGAAATGTCGGAAGCAAGGAGGCTCGTATCTGCACGGATACTGCGGCTGTGATGATTGGGATGAGGTGTATAGAGACGAAAGAAACTAGAGAGAAAGAAGCATATAACGAGAATAGAGGAGAAGAAGAGGGTTTGAAGCATGGGAACGAAAAGGAAAGAGAGGTGGACTCTTGGACGTTGCTTTCTTTTTTGAATGAGAGAGGAGGAGAGAGAGACTTGAGAAGAAGAAGGAAGAGAAGCGAAATCGTAGAAATCGTCGAAGAGAGTGAAGAACTACAAGACCAAGGAGGTGTACATACACCCGAGATTTCAGGTGTACAGGCAGGTTCTGTTTCGAGTCATTGGCATTCGTCGTATACTGATACAAGTCCAAGTTCAGTCAGTCTTCTTGGTTCAGCAGCATGTCTTGTAAGTAATTCAGTCGATTTCGATAATGAAGAAGGAAGTAACTTCCATTTTTCTACGGAAAGTGATCTAACGGGAGAGATGTCTAATGAAGTTTATACCGCTTCTCAGACAACACAGGCATCAGGATTCCTTGAGAAGCCCGAGAAACGAGAAGAAGAAGAAGAAGAAACACAAAGCGATAGAATAACAGTGCATTCTCTTCTTTCTTCTTCTATTGTCGGACACAAATGGTATTCGCTTGAGACATTCTACTCATGTGGGTGCCTGTGTATATACACCCTGTGTATTGTTTTGGTTCTAGTCCCAGCGGATCTTTTCGAGCCTCGTTACTTTCTTTTCATTCTTGTTCTCTTTCTTCTTCACGAGAAATTCCTTCTCTCTCCTGAATTCTATAGCAGTACCCCGATCTCTGGCGAGTATGGTTCAAACACAGCTACCTCAGGAAGATCGGAGAAAGACGTAATAGAGAGAGGAGAAGGAAGAATGAAAGAACAGACATCTCGAATCTTTTCATCCCGTCTTGAAGGAAAGAGGATTCGTGCGGATGGCAAAGAGAAGAGAGAAAGAGAGACGACAGGTGTGCAAGAAACTTCTCTAAATTCCTCTCCATGTATAAGAGGGAATCTCTCCTCCTCATGTGACCATCTTCAAGGTCAACCTCAAACTGTTAAGGCGATTGTGAAGAAGTCATGGCTACAGCCAATGAGTTGTCTTTTCAAGTGTATGTACACCCGGCGAGCATGGGTCGGTGTGTATCGAGGAGAGGGAAGCGGATACGAGGCAGCTCTCTTGAATGAGTTTCTTGGTTTTCTTTCCAATCTTGTCGCAAGCTTTGCTTTAATTTACATTTTCGTTTTTCATTCCTTCATTGATGAAGATGGAAGAATCGCTCGTTTTATGTTTTAACGAAGAAAGATCCAAGAGGAGAGAAAGATCCAACAGACAAGATTCGCTCTCTTTCTCTCTGTGTGTTTGTGTGTATGTACGGAGGTCTTCTGAATAGCAAGAAATATAGCGTTTCGTGACAGGTTGTTCCTCTTTGTTTATTCCGTTATGCTTATGGCATATTTGGCCATAAAGCCGCACCATCGACCGATTCTGTCTTCTACCGCTCCTATGATTTCTACGACGACTGCTAGTACTATTACTATTACTTTGACGAGAGAGGCAGAAGACCATGTGTGTGAGGACGTCATTCCGGGGAGTCGTCATGTGTCTATCTCTTTAATGCCCAGCATCTTTATTGTTGAGAAAGAGCTTCAGCTCAAAGAAAAGGGACCCCTCTTTTCTTTCAGAGGCTTAGTTGCTTTTGAAGAAAGAGAACCATAGATAGAGTGTCACGTTCACAATAGGATGAAGAGAACAAGAAGGACTCCTGGGTTCAGTATCCTCACACAGAGGGACCGGCTGACAGAGGCAGTGCCCTCCTTCATCGAGATATGTCGGAGGCGGAGACACGTAGTGATGCGCGTGTTTGTTTTCTCATCAACTCTTGAGAAAGGACGGGCGTCTTTCGATCTCATGAGAGTGCTACCACTGGGGTGTACATACACCTGACCAGCTGCTCCACCAGTGGCACGACTATTGCCCTTCGCCTCCGCCCACTTTTTTCTCGGACTTCGGAACACAGGGTGGTCCAAAGCAAACAATGAAACAAAGAGATTCTTCTGAAGACAAGGGACTGTCCTCAATTACCGTCGAGTGTGGTTTACTACTGTTCAACTCCTATCAATACCCATGAACGACTTGCCAGCCTTTGGGAAGAGTTTCTTCTCTTACATACACCTGTCATCGCGATGTAGAGTCCTTCCGGTTCTCTAATAAAACCATTCACGTGGCCGATGTTCGTCGTCTGGCTTCTCTTCAAGCTTTACTAGCCTTTTCACACACACAGCTGGGAAGTACGATATGGAAGGTTCACAATAGCTGGCGGCCGCAACTATCTTTCAACAGGACGCTCATTCTCAAGATGTAGACGCGCGCCTATCAGTGACACACACGTGAAGTCGTTCATTTCCTTTCTTTGTCTCCAGTTCTTATTCTTGTTTGCGCGATCTCACTTCTTTATGCCTCTGCTCTTCTGCTTTACTTGTGCTACTACTACTACCCCTAGCTCTAGTACGCCACGTCACAGATGCTGCCTACATCCTTATCCTTCTCATTTCTTTTCTTCTCTCCCTCTCTCGAACAGGGTGATATTCATCCATTGTCAAAAATAGACCTTTTTTCTCTCCTGCTTATTATCTTTGTGAACCTACTTCCCCTCTCTCACATGATCATAGACTACCCATAAAGATGATTGAGAGAAGAGGCAAGGTTTGAGAGAACACGAGAGAAAGGAGGAAAGACTGACTGATGGAAGGCTCCTATGGACGACTAGGGCTTGTTTCTCTTATCTCAATACAGACCCACTGACATGGGGTGCATGAATGTAGATGAGAAGATATGCAGATGGCTAGCTAGCTAGATAGTAAAGAAGAAAGGCAGTAGTTCGTCAGTCAATCAATCGAACGTTAGAGAATCGAGGGAGCTTAGAGTTGAGAGACGACTCGGAGTCTTCTTATCTTCATCATCGGTACCGGAGAACATGAATGACTGGAAAACTTTCTCGCTTTCTTTCCTTTCGCAACATAACTACCACACGTACGATTCCACCAAACAGTGAAAGTCAGAACATCCAGATATACATATATACATGTATATATATATATATATGTATTCTCTCTGTTCTTTTCCGCTTAAAGTCTGCGACCTCTGCGACCAGACTTTCTTCGTGTCGAGTCAGTCGGGATAGGGGTCACGTCCTCGATACGTCCGATGCGCATGCCCGAACGAGCCAGAGCTCTGGAAAAAACACATACAAACACGCATGTATGCCTATGTATACATATATATATATATGTACATGGTTACGTAGCACGTCATATACGTGTATCTACCGTATACACACGTAGGGAAATGATATACGAAGGAGAAGCAGAGTAGTCGTCCATGGAAGATCACATCATGAACAGTCGTTCCTCTATACAGCAAGGACCGCAGGCTACCGCTTGAATATCGGAGAGTGAATGCTTAATCTACTATTGTGCTTGTCTCTCCCCTGTTGTTGTGCATCCCTGTTCATTAGAATGAGACAGGAGAATGAATGGAAGTACGTGTGTATATCACGTAAAAAGATTCATAGACAGCTTCTCTGCAATGTCGTAATCGCGGAGTCCGTTTTTAGCTGTCTGTTCTGTAGGTACACTGCAGGGTACCCAAGACCGGACGAACGGAAGACCCTCCACTCCTTCTCACTCTACACACATACGGAGATATGAGACTGTTTCTCTTTCTTTTGAAAACAGGGAATATACCTGAACACACGAGGCTTGTTTTGTAACGTCTCTTCATGTTTCTCTCTATACTTCTCCTCCTTTCCCTCTCTCCTCAGAACCCCCCCGGAAAGAATAAATTGGCCGGTTCGCTCCGGCCCTCTGTGCATGCGAAGACCACCAGTACCTAGAGATGACGATGAATGGGCTAGAGCCACCGGCCAAGTACATTCATCGGGAGTAATACATGTAAAACTCGCCTTTTCGTGACTTTCTTTCCTACCCATAATGTCAACACGTCTCCAGTGAACGTAATCTTGGATCAGATCTTCCGCTATGACCGATCGTATCATCTTCATCTTCTTACCTTAAAGCGCTCTGAGCCCCGGGGCCAGGTGTTTTGCTCTTTGTGCCTCCAGCAGCACGGACTTTCACATGGATAGCAGAAATTCCTAGTTCTTTACATCTGGCCGCCACATCTGCAGCCGCCATCATAGCAGCGTAAGGTGAGCTTTCGTCACGATCAGCCTTGACTTTCATCCCCCCCGTAACACGGACAAGGGTTTCACGGCCGCTGAGGTCGGTAACATGAATGAAAGTATCATTGAAAGACGCATAAATATGAGCTACACCAAAGACAAGCTCTCCGTCACGGGTTGCTGGGCCGAGTCCTCCAACTCCCGCAGTCGCAGGAGCTGCTGCAGTTTCACCTTCCTCACCCCCAGCCGCAGCGGCTTTCGCGGACTTCTTCGGTGCCATGATGATGATGAAGATGAAGATATGTGGAGGAAGCCTTGAGAAAGGAAAGAAGACGTGATAGAGAGAAAACGCGGGTAAACCGCGAGGCTATGAAGAAGAGAAAGGCAGCACAGAAACAAAGCCACGGACAACAACAACGAACGGACAATTCCCTCTCTCTTCCCTACCCACTGCACATGCTACCGAACTTTTCATCCAAGCAGTGGGGAACGAAGGCACAGGCGGCGTAATAGTATAGGACTTGTGGGGGGTGGTTGTGTATGACACCTTGGAAGGACTCTAAGAGACATTCGGCTTATAAGGAGAGTGCGGTAGCCCAGTCGTCATGACAAAGAACCGAAGGAGGGTGCATGCGTGTGTCGATGGTGATGACGATGGAGATGCCGTTCCGGTCCTTCTCTGTTGTCTCCTAGAGACGTGATGATCATGGACACACATTTCTCGTATTCTTGAGATTTCTTGAAGAATTCGGAAGAGAATGAAAGCTTAGGAGAAGCAGTGGTGAGGTGCATGTACACCTGAGAGAAATGTCGATCAAGGCGCATCATCCAGCTCGCTATCTGAGCAGGCGATACGGCTGTCTCGGATGAAGCGACGGGAACGAACTTACTCCGGTTTCTTCTTCAGAAAGGGCAATGCACGACACTTTCCGGACAGGTTTTCCGTCACGTCAGGTCTAGTCCACACTGCGCGCCGACAGTTCTGAACCTTCACAACTATGATAATGGCGCAAGGACAGAGCATGTCTTGACGTCAGCTTTTCCGCGTAACTCATCGTGTGATGAAGGCTTTGGCTTCACTGGCAGAGAGGCGGCCTGGTGTACACAGCAAGTGTACATGATTGTCCGTGCAAGCGTACCGCGGTTCTCAGGACTTCATATTCGCCCTGGTCTGCGAGAGCCACCGCTGTCAGTGAGTCATACTGTGACCTGACGCCTCTCATTCCTTCTTTCTCTATCCTGTACGTTTTTACATACTCGAAGGACACCCCAGTGGGGTCAGAACTGTTACAGTCCGTGTTAGGGCTCGCCGCTGTGAGGCAGCTGCGGAAAACTCCGCTGGTTTCAAGCAGAGTACTTGTCCGGCACTTCCACAAACACATGCAACACTGACGGAAAAATGCTATGCAGAGGAACACAACAAATGGTTATACACGCAACTGCATGTACTTTCAATCGGGGTACTAAGGGATTGTGTATGTACTGGATCCACAGGCTACTCTACCTGCTTGGAAAGACTAAGGCTGCTTCTGACGTGCATGCTGTCAGTTGTCGTGCTACTCATCCGAGTTCACGGTGCTCGCTCGCATGGTATTCTTGTGGAGAATTCTTTGAACAGCTGGTGAAACCAAAAGAGTAGAAAGTCATCTGCTGCGTCACCTGCCAGTAGAAGTTGACAGGTGACGTCGCGCGCAGGCGGAATGTGCCCATGAACCACGGGGGTTGCCGGTGATGGACGCCAGGCGGCGATGACGAAGAGACAGCATTCGGTGTCAAAAAGAAAAGAAGAAATAGTGCAAGCGAAACCAGCAGGAGGTGTTCTTCGTCGAAGTTCTTGGATTGTCAATCACAACAGGTGGCTGATACTTTCTAACGACGGTCAAACGCAACTCTACAAAGGACCCCGAGATCGATGGATCGGACAGCGTCGGTCTTCGCTGACCGCGCTTCATGAGTTAAAACGTACCTTTTTGTAAAGGAGCTGAATTTCTTGGCAGGTCAGCTGTTTAAGCTTCGTCTTGACTGAGTCTTACCCACTACTTGGCGCAGAAGTTCCGTGTACGGGGGATGCCTATGAAGTGCTGCAAGGGCTGTATCGCCGGTCACTCAAGGGGCATTGGCACAAGCTTGTAGTAAGGAAGACGATACTATAAGGTGTGAGCTTGTTGTAGTCAGGCTTCGCTTTTACATTGAGAAGAGAGACGTGCGCCTCTCGGACCAGTGACCGACAGAGATAGGTTTCGTATTAATTATCACTGCCGTCTACCCCGAATCCTAATACTGTTACCATCTGCGTGCCCAACTAAGCGATCCACCTAGAATACATATCAAAGCTCTGATAGGTAAGATTAACGAGACTTTTCTGCAGGGACTTGCCGTGCCTTTCTTTCACGAATGTCTTTTCCATTTGTACGGAGTTTTCTTTCGGCCGTCGTGACGCTGAGAATTTGACGTGGTATGTCAAAAAAGAGATTCCGAGGCTCATCTCAGAAAGGTTTTTATTCTGTGTGCTTCAAGCTATCCCCCCTGTGTAAAATTGTCACCATCTAATCTACGAAGAAACCTTTCATATCTCTTTAGGTCTGATCGTGTGGTTTAGTTCGTCGACGCGTTTCTAAACACACGCGTCCCCTGCACCGACAAGGGAGATGCACCCACCGTCTGACCTCTTTGATCTTCTCTGTAATCTTTTAATTCATCCAACCCACATTCCAGACGAACTGTGTGTCTTTCTCACAGCCCCTGGTCATTCCTCTTCCTTCCTTTCTGCAACTGACACCTACAAACATCTGATCAGACATCCATCTGATCCTTCTAGTAATAGGGACGGGGAGACTCTGGCCAAATCTCTCTCTCTCGAATTCACAGTTCCACCGTGTTCCTTTCATGACAAAAGGCGGCCTTCTTTGGGTTCCATCATTTCAAGCAAAGAATACGATGGCTATCCCTAGCCGTCAGGGAATGAGTGTCTCCTTACTCGGTGTCTCCACAGTGATATCAAAGTCTGTACCAGCAGGAAGAGCCATCCACGCTTGAGACAAGCAATACTGGAGAACTGAGATAAAACGACACATCATTAACACCACTATAGTTGGGCTTTCTTGCACTGGATACAATCTTTCACTCAGCCTAACAACGATGTCTCATAGGAGTCCATATCGAACTTCGTAATAGTAGCGGTTTCCCCCGTGACAGCACTTACCGTAGACAGTACTAGCGTGGTGCTCACGAGTAACACAATCCATCCCTTATGCTCTTCGCTCACTTCTCTTCTCTGCCTTGTCAAGGAAGTCTCGTTTTCACCTCTCTTTGGTGGTATCTATCTCGCGGATACCTTCTCCCTCTCAAGACTCTTTACCACATATAGGCATGTATATGTTGTCCACATACATATATATATGATAGAAACATAAGCATGTGTATGTGCGCCATAGAGACTACTAGCATGTATATGGAGCTTATAGCAGGACGGGAGACAAACGCCTTGGACTATTTTAACTGTCTTTCTCTCTTCATCGCCAAAGCGCCGATGAAAGAGAGGTGCAAAGAATCTCAACCGAGAAGAATGAAGAAGTAGAGACACTCCCTGAGAAGCCGGCCTCTATGTTCACGTCAAGATACAAAGGAAAGAAGTGCTTGCATTTGATAGCCGCGAAGAGGATTTCGTCTTCTGAAAGAAGCTTCACCGTCAACTTCCTGAGCGTCCGACCAACGGATCATCTTATCTTTACTTGCATTGTCGAAAGCAACCTATACACTGAAGTGTCCAAGCTCACGGGTAGAGAGGATGAATGACGACGTAGAGAGAGACATTCATAGCTCCTCTTTGTATACATTTCATTCTTCCTGACACAGGAATCTTGCGTGTTTTGTCTTTGTCTTCTCTTTTCTCCCTCTCCCCTCCCTGTCTCCTTTCTCGTCATCATCATTCTCTCTGTCTCCTGTCTCTTCATGATAGTAGTAGGAGTAGAACAACACGCTCACTCGCTTACTCACTCGCTGTTTGCAACTTCTCTTCCACTGCTGCTACTGCCGCTGCTGGCGAGTCGGAGTGAGAAAGAAAGGAACGAGGAATTCTCCTTTTCTAGGGCTGCACCATGGAGAGTTCCTTTCTAATTTGCAAAAAGTGAAGGAGAGAGAGCGAAGAAAAGAAACCTATGTGTCCTTTCTTTCTCTCTTTCGACAAGCATGAAAGAGGTGGGAAGGAGCACCACCTCTCTACTACTCTTACACGCGTCAAACTTGTCAACTTTCTCGCTAAGTTCCTTCTATCTCGTTTTTCTACCATTCCTCTCCATTTGCATGCACAAATGTCAAACAATCGCCTCTAACTCGACACACATACACACCCTTCTTTCTTTTCTTCTTTGCATGGAATGGAAAGAAAGGATTCCTCTGTCTCTCCACATCATTCCCGCCCGCCGACAAGCAGCAAGCCGAGTTTCTCGTGATCCTTCTTCCTTTCTCTCTATCTTTCTCTCTTTCTTCTTTTCTTCTTTCTTTCTTGCTTTGTCTTTCTTCCTCACTTTTGTCGTGATTCTTCTTACTTATCTGCTCTGCTCTTCGTTCGATGCTTAGCTCGAGCTACCTGCGCCACTTACCCCCGAAGAAGAAAAGCGAAGATGGATGCTCTCTGAAAAGTCAGCAGGCTCTAGTCCTTGTCGCCATATCTTGTCTCTTCTCATTATTCTATTCCTTTTCCCTACCATGCTGCTAACGACAAAGACATCTGTCTCTTCTCCCTTTCTTCTTCTCTTCTTTCGTGTTTACTCATCGTCGTCCATGGCGTCTTTTGTCTTTCTATGATAACTCCTTCCTTCATCTCTCTTTCGCTCTTTCTTCATTCTCTTGCATTCCCTCCATCTCCTGCTGCTCTCAAATCAGAAGACGACTCCAGGGAGATACGACAAATAGGAGACAGCTAACTTCTATCTCTCTATCTGTCTCTCTCTCTTCTTCCGTCAAGAATCCAGTGTCTTTCTTCCTCTTCTTCGGTTACCTAGATCGGTTCATAGCTCCTCTTCTTTAAGTTGAAGAAGAATATCTTCTTATACTCCTCTAAAGACTCCTTCTTCATTCACGTCGCCATATATCGCTCTACTCGGGAAGTGCATGCTCCACTCATGTAGCTTTACAAGATATAACTGTCGATCTACAGTATATACATACGTGTATATATCTATACATATACGAGTGCTCAGTACAACTATCTCTGTAACATACATCACTATCTCTTTCTCAATGGATCTATGTACATAGACTATGTATACCTATATATATATATAATCTAGATATGAATTCGCAGTATATAGCATGTGTAAATGTATCATCTATGAACACTACCGCTAGTCTCCTTGAACCTCCGGAGGTGCCTCCTTCTAAAGGTAAGCACACACGAAGGAGAGCTTAGAGAAGAACCCCTTCTTCCTTCATCCTCTCTCTCTCTGTATCATTTGTATCAGATATCTGTCTATATGAAGAGGATTACCAGCCCTCTTCTTCCTGTGATGCTTTCTTAAGAAGAGAAACAAGAAGAAAGCTCTTTCTTTTCATAACTCTCTACACACTCTCTTCTTTCTTTTCTCTCTTTTGCAAAGCAACATGGCGATGTCTTCACTTCATAAGAGAGGGGGGAATAATAAGAAGCCTTCTTCTTCTTCTTCTCCCACTTCATGTGAGTATACCACACCTCGTTATTCATCGCCTTCACCTACATCTAAGACTTTTCTTCTTCTCGGGAGAGAAACGCAGAGAAGCCGGCGACAGCATTCTTCTTCTTCTCCTTCTTCTTCTTCGTCTTCGTCTTCCTCTTCCTCTTCATGCGCATCTTCTCTGCCTTCCGAGGGAGAGAAAGAAGACCAGCGAAAAGAGAAATCTAGAGAACTCAATTCCGAAACATTTACCAGTCGGAGTATCCAAAGTGCTTCAACTGCATGCACGTCACGCAGTCACCATAATCTTCATGACGAGGAAGAAGAAGAAGAAAAAGTCCCCTCATCTTCTTCTTCTTTTCAAGAGGAGAACAAAACAACTACAGAGAAAGCAGCAGCGACAGGAGAAGGAGGAGGAGGCCACCATGGTCATCATGAAAAGAAACCTTCCTCTTCTTCTTCTTTGACGAGAGAGAAAAAAGAAGTTCCTCGTCCCTCTAAACTCGACTTCTTCGATCCAGACTCGGATCTTACCAAGTCAGATTATAGAGGAGTCGCTTCTCTTGTCTGTGAGTTTTCTTTCCCTCTTCTTCTCATTCTCCTATCTTTTCTCTCTTAGCTGTTGTCCTTGCTTTTTCATTCTTTCTCTCTAGCTTCCTTGATCATCCATCCTATGAAGATGAAGAGGTGTCTTCTTCTTCTTCTTCTCCTTTTTCGTGGCTATTCCTCTCTTCGTCTTTTCTGCAGCCATTGCATGGGACTCCCGAGAAAGGTCTCTTTTCTTTCACTACGTCCTTTACTCCCGTCATTCTTCTCTCGCTGGACGTTCGAATACTCTATCTATCTCTCTCTATATATATATATCTACTGCTGTGCATCTATTCCTATCGATTTCTCTCTCTATATGTATGTCTATGTATGGCTATGTGTGTATGTCTATGTATGTATCCACACGTATATGTGTGTGTATGTACCATTTATGTGTATATATATATATATATATTCGTGCATGCATATTGTTGACTAGGTGCTTGTGAAAGAGGGGAGTTTGTATCTAACAAGTTCAACATGGAAGCCTCGCGCGTGGCTACCCAACACATAAGGACTCTTTCCTATGTTTCTCTCTCTCTATTTTTCTCTCCTATTTTTCTCTTTCTTTCTTGTATGTTTCTCTCTCTGTCATGATCGATGATTGATTAAGAAGAGGATGAGGGGTGCTGCAGCTCGTCATAACGCAATTTGACAGAAAAGGCTTTTCTTCTTCTTCTTTTCTTTCTTTTCTTCATTTGTTGTCATCCATTCACCGTGAGAGAAAGCAGACTGCATGCATTTTCTCTTCTCACAAGCTTTTTGCTCTGATGCTTCTTCTTGTCTTTCTCTCCATTTATCTCCTGTCTCTACTTCTTCGCTGTCCCACCTCTCGCTTCTCTTAAAGTATCCAAAAGAAAAAGAAGAGAAAAACGGCCGATCTCACCTCTTTCCTTTCTTTCTTTTTGTGGTGTATGTACAGTTATTGCAGCCTTATTTTATTTAGTTGTCAATCCTATACTTCGGTGGTATGATAGTAAAGAATTCGTTGATCCATCTGTAAGTTTCTTTCTTTCTTTCATTCATCTTCTTTCGCTTCTTCTCTGCCTGTCTTCAATGACATCTTCATATTTTCTAACAGTTGGCGTGTATCTATACACCCCTCTCTCTCTCTGTATAGATATGTATGTATATATATATATGTATATATATATGTGAATGCATATGCGTGTATGTATACATGTGTAAGGGTCTGTGTATGTATATGTGTATGTAATATGCATGTGTATGTATGTGTATGTACAACACACACTTGCCTTACGTCTTTTCCCGTCAATGAGACACTGTGGCTAGACACCTCCTCTCTCATCCCTCTCCATTCATGAAGGAACACGTCTTTCTCTCTCTCTGTCTCTTTCTGTCTCTCTCTAGTCTTCTTTCTTTGCGACCGAACTTTTTCGTTTTTGTCCGAGGTGAAATGTCGTATTCTTATTATTGTTTGGGGGGATGAGATTTTCTTCTTTCTCGTGAATGCACAACAAAGGATGATGGATGTGAGGAGCTGAAAGGCAAGAAGTGAATCGATTCTCCCGCTTCATCTCTCGATACTCTCCTATCTGTATCTACTGTGCACCTACATGTCTCTGGACTTCCAGACTTCCTTACTTCTGTATCTACTTACAACGGTATCGTATCGTACACATGTACATACATATATAGATATAGATATATAGATAGATAGGTGTATGTACATACGTATATAGGGGATACCATGTGTGCTAGTACCGTGATATACTTTATGTGGTCGATAGGGAGGGAAGAAGTCGGCGTGAGAGAAAGAGCGGAAGGCTCCTCTGGAGGTCCAGTGACGTCACTCGCTCACTACACACATAGAGAAAAGGTCTCTCCTCTCTCTCTCTTCATTATATATATATATATATATGTGTATATATATATGTGTATATGTATTATGTATACATATGTGCCTGCATGCGTTTTGTGTGTGTGTGTTTTGTGTGGTTGATGGATTAGCTTGCGAGAGCGATGTTTAACGACTTCTTCTTTTTAGTAAGTTTTGTCTCTTCGATAAATCGTTTGCACTTAAACATTCTACCTCTATCTCCTGCTCTCTCAAGCCTTCACAGAGATACGTAGATGTGTGGACTGATATGTATGTATGGATGAGGATGTATGTATGTATCTATGGAAATACGTATATCTGTGGGAGTATGCATGTAGGATTATCTCCGAGACATAGACTGAAAAGGGGAAATTCTTCTTCTTTCGATTGACTTAGCGAAAGAAGGAGGAGGGAGAGCAAGAAAGAGATGAGACAGAAAGAGAGATAGATAGAGAGAGATAGAAAGAGATAGATAGATTAAAGAAATAGATAGGCTAAAGTCAGATAGGTAGATAGGTAGATAGGTAGGTAGATGCCTTCGTGTGATAGGAGGGCTTTTCCATACCCCCAAGAGCGAGGGAAGAAAGTCTTCGTTCTATCACTTCTTCTTCTTGTTGTCTTGTATATGGAGGTTTGTCTTTTCTCTCTTTTTCTTTCTGTACATGTACTACTACTTTTCAGATCTTTCTATTTCATGGTAGACGTCCTTCACTCTTCTTCTGGGACTTTGCATGTATATGTCTATCTATCTCTTCTTTACATCTATAGTTCTCATCTCCCTTCATATATATAGACATATATATACATATATATATATATATAGACACGGCATATATTTTCTACATAGGTCGTCTATCTATACTTATATATATGAATAGTGTGTTGTATGTATACACGATAGGCAAGATGTCTGTGCGTACGGCTGACAATTGACATGAGGTGTCGCGAGGGTGGGACGGGATCGCGTCTTTTTCTCTTTCTTTCTCACTCTTTCTTTTCTTCTTTTCTTTTCCATGGATTTTTATGGACTTCTGGTCGCGTTTCTTTCCTCTCGTCTATTTGGGAGGTGTTAATTTATCTGTCTTTCTATTTCTCTCTTCTTTGTCTTCTTTCTTCAAGATGAAGAGGGAATCTTCTTCACTCCCGTAGTATGTATATTCAGGTGTATATACACCTCAAGTTTTCCTGTTGTGTTTTCTTGGACTTGTTTTTTCTCCTTTCTTCTTGTAGATGTTTATGTGGGCAAAACTCTTTGCCTGGTCATTCACGTAAGTCTTTCTTTCTTTCTTTCTCTCTTTCTCACTCTTTCTTTTTTCTGCTTCTGAAGAAGGACCTGTGAGAGAAGAGAGAGAGGACTTCTTCTTCTGTTTCTTCTTCTTCTTTCTTGAGAGAGATGTGATCTTATCGATGCGTGGCTTGTCATCCTCATACGTGTGTGGCTGTCTTCTTCTTCTTGTTGTTGCGATGAGGTAGACATGTGTCTAGACACCCCACCATAGGGTAGACAAGTCGCATAACTTTAAGATTGTCTTTATCTCTTCCTTTCTTTCTTCTTCTTCTTCTCACTCTCTATGCATGACTCTTCTTCCCTGTACGTTCATCGCTTCATACACTACATAGCAGCAATCCCCTGAATGTCACCCTCTTTCTTTCCTTTTTATTTCCTCTCTTCCCTTCTTTACTCTATCTCTCCTCATTGTCTTTCTTTTTCTTTTCTTCTTTTTCGATGCAGAGCTTACTATTTACACGTCTTATATATGAAAAATCGAATAAGCAAGAGAGCGCTGCTTTTCCTTCAGCACCTAACTCAGTCTTGCGCCATTGCCTATGCTGTAGGAAGTTGTCTATACAACGAGTAAGAATCTACCTATCAATCTACTAGTCATTCATCTATCAATGTAAAACTTCTCTTGTTTTCTTCATCTTCTTCTTCTACCCCTTCGTCTTCTCTGTCTTTCTCTTATTCTTCTTTGCTCCTTCTTTCTCTTTCTCTCTCTCTCTCCGTCTCTTTCTTTCTCGGCTCTTTCTTGAAGATCATGCGATCTATCTCCATCTGTTACCTTATATCTGTCTGTCTCTCTATCATCTATGTAGACATATCTTCCTCTTCTTCTTTCTCTCTCTTCTTCCTCTTGCTCTGTTGGAGTCTCTGTGGCACTATGCCTCCTTACATACATCTCTACTCATACATTACGTACATTTTCATATCTACCTCTATCTTCATACATCTTCTCCATACATCTATATCCATGTATTTCTCTCCACTTATACATAGATGAAGTTACTATGTTGTACGTCTCTATTTCTACTATTTCTATACCTCCCTCATTTGGCTACTTCTCACCTGCCTACCTTCTTCTTCTTCTTGTTGCCATTCTTCTTGTGTATCCTCGTGACTTTCCTATCTTTATCATGACGGAGAATTGTAGATATCAACTTACACATCTTCACTCCACCTTTCTTCCTTTCTTAGTCATTACGCCTGCCTACTACAGCTACTATTTCTCTTCTTCTTCTTCTTGGTCTTCTTCCTCATTGTTTCTTTTCTCCATTTCTTCTCTTCTTCTTAGGACCACATATCTCAGTTTTGACTAGAAGACAACCTTCTTCGCAAGTATAAGAAATCTATCTTTATCTTCGATCTTTAATCTATCTTCACTCTTTAATCTATCTGTATAAAATCTGTCTTGACTCTTGGATAGATATGTCGATGCTCTCATGTTTGCCCTTCTTGTGGGTGTGGCTCTTTTCTTAGGTGGCCCATCATTCCTGCCGCCTTCGTTCAGATAATTGCCGTCGTACAGTTCATGAAGGTAAAATAAAGTGGCGACACCTTCGAAGAGAAAAAGAAAGAGAAGACACCAGAGATGATGGAAAATGAAGAAGGAGCTTATGAGAGTTCTCTCTTTTCTCTCTCTGTCTCTCTCGAATCTGCTCTTTATGCCTTGGCTTGCTTCTGTGTTGCAAATCCTCTCTCTCTCTTTCTCTCTTTCTCTCGGGGCGCGTATCTGTACTCTGCTGCTTCTTCTTTGTCAAACGCATAAGAATGAAGAAGGGGAAGAAGAAGAAGAAACTTCTTCTTTATTATGATTTGTTGCCTTTACTACTATCACTACTACTAGTACCTGCAGTACTTGTACTACTCATCATACTATTCATACTACTAGTAGTCCTACTACTACTACTAGTAGTAGTCTTAGTAGTTCTATCACTATCACTACTACTACTAGTATTAGTAGGAGTAGGACTACGACGACGACTACTATTACTATTATATTGCATAGGAGTAGTAGTAGTAAGAGTAGTTAGAATGAGAGTCCTGTAGCCATAGCCGAGGACGAGGGAGATAAGAAAAGAAGAAGAGAGAGAGAAAGAGGAAAAAGAAGGAAGAATTTTGTTCTATCTATTTACCTATTAGCTTTTTATGAATGGCTTCTCTTTCTTTCTTTCTTTCTTTCTTTTTCATTCTTTGCTTTTTTCTTCCTTTATGTGTAGATGCATTCGTATAGCAGTACGAATATGGCGTTTCTACAAGATATGAAAGACGGAATACCCACCCCAGGATACCCCGACAATGTACGCAATTCTCTCTCTCTCTCTCTCTAGCAACTCTCTTCTCTTCTATCTTATCTTATCTTCTTTTTCTCTCTCTTCTCTTCTTATTTAAGCCTTTCTTTCTTACTGGATTTCTCGTAATTCTGACCACTCGATGTCCTTTCCTTCTTTTCTTCTACGATTCCTCCTCTTCAAGACATCTCTCTTTCTTTCTCCTTTCCTCTTCTTTTGTCCTCCCTTCCTTCTCTTCTTTAGAGTCTCTCTTTTCTTTTCTTTTTCTTCTTTTTTCTTGTTCTCTTACGTTGATGTGTAACATGTAAAGCATCGGACAACTTCTTCTTCTTCTTTACTATTTTTCTTTCTATTCTCTTCTCTCTCCTATGTAGTCCTTCGCTTTCGTCTTCTCTATTCGCTATAGCACTTTCTCTCCTGTCCTCCTTTCCTTCTTGCATGTCTCTCGTTTCCTATCTTATCTCTTACTTTCGCTATCTATCTATCTTCAATCTATCTATCTTTAATATATGTTTAATCTATCTATGTTTAATCTATCTATTTATATTTTACTTTCTCCCTCTACGTATCTTTACTTAATTTATCTCCAGTCTATCTTCAGTCTATCTGTCTTTCCCCTATCTCTCTCTCTTAGTTTCTATTTCTATTTCTGTTAGATCTCTTCTTCCTTCCTATTCTTCCTATTCTTCGTATTCCTATTGCTAGTCTTCCTATTCTTCCTATTCCTATTCTTCCTATTCTTCTTATTCTTCTTATTCTTATTCTTTTTATTTGTATGTTGTGTAGGTGTGTTTGGGGAATTTCGTGGACTATTTGTTTTGTCCGGTGTTAGTGTACGAACCTTACTACGCCCGAGGTCGAGGCTTCCGCCTTCCTTACTTCATCCTTAAGCTCTTCTCCATGATCGCCGCTATGGTAAGAGATTCCACTCTCCCTCTCCTTCAAAGAGGACACGAAACAGATGAGAAAGAAGAAGATAAAAAGAAGGAGAGGAAGAAGAAGAAGGAAATTAGAAGTGGGAGGAGTAAAGGTAAAGATGAAGTAAGTGAGAAACATAGAGAGAGACAGAAAGAATGCACGAGAGAGACAAAGAGGAAGGATGAAAGAAGGGGAGGAACGTCGGTCAAAGAGGCGGATAGATTAAAGATAGATAGATTAAAGATAGAATAAAGATAGATTAAAGATAGATAGGGGGTAGACAGTAGCTAGATGCAGTTGTCAAGCTACAGACGACAGGAGCAAAGAAAGATGAGAGAGAGAGTGAGGGAGCTTAGAGTGATTGCGTAGAGAGAAGTAAGAGGGAGTTCGTGAAGAAGAAGAAGAAAGAGAAGAGAAAGAGTGAGAAAGAAAGAAAGAGTGAGAAAGAAAGAAGAGATAAAGAAGAGATAAAGAGGTAGGAAGATCATGCAAACAGCGAAGCAGGACGGCATCTCTGTCTCTTCTCACATCAGTAAAAAGAAGAAGAAGTGGAGGAAAGCGTCACTCTATTAATTAGATTCTGTAGCCTTTTTTGTCTTCCATCCTTCTCTGCCTCTTCTTCTTTTTTCCTCACATCCACTCTCTCTCTTTCTCTCTATCATCTCTCTCTTTCTCTCTGTATGTATCTATCTGTATGGCTCGTTCAAATACCTCTACAGCTAGATGCAGTGGATTGATCTTTCTATTATATCTATCTCAATGTCTATCTCTATTTCTCTATGGATGGATGGATGAATTTTAGTCATGTAAGCCACATGAACAAATCCTCTCTTCTTTCTCCTCCTCTTCTTCGTTCTTATCTTTCTTCCCTCATCCTCTTTTCTCCCTCATCCTTCATTCATTCCTTCTCATCTTCTTTTTCTTCTTTTCTTCTTCGTTTGTCCTTATGTGTGTGTAGGTAGTGATGTATCTGGCGTGTACGTCGTATTTGATCCCTACAATTGTGAAGACTCCCACGATGTCTTTCACAGAGGCCATCTGCAGTTTGATCTTTCCTTTCCTCTTCCTCGACGTTCTCATCTTTTACATCCTCTTCGAGTGTATCTGCAACTTAGCTGCGGAGGTCACAAACTTCGCTAATCGAAATTTCTATGATGTAAGTCGTAATCTCCTCCCCTCCTCTTTCTTTCTTTCTTTGTCTGTTTGGGTATATAGGTGTATGTGTGTATATCCGCCGGTGTCTCCCCGCGTCTTCGCCTTGGGTAGGCTTTGCGATGTACCAAATACATCCTCCACTACTACTACTATTACTACTACTACTTTATCATTCTTCTTCTTCTTTCTCTTGAGATCTTAAGAGTCATAGCAGTAGTAGGAGTAGGGGAAGGATTTGAATGGATTCGAACCCTGTAGAGAAAAAAAAAACAAGAAAAAGAAGAAGACTTCCGCAACTCTTTACCTTCCTTGTTCAAGCCACATAATGCATATACATATATATATATATAGATGTATATAGATGTATATGTATGTGTTTGGATGAGGCGGTGATAGTAGGAGGAGAAGGTAGGTCAGTTCCAAAAGATAGATTATGACCATAGAGGAGCCTCGAGTAGAAAAAGAAGAAAAAGAAGCTAAGCAGAAGAAGGAGAAGAAGGAGAAGGAGAATTCCCTGGAGAGCAGTTGCTTCTTGGGTTATCATTCATTGCGTGTCGCTCCACAGAAATCTATCTAGACTAGAAGAAGAAGGGGAATAAGAAGAACAAAACAACTCCTTTCTGTCTTATTCTCTCTGTCTGTAGTGGAGTGTGTCTTCTTCTTCTTCTTCCTCTTCTTCTTTCGCTTGTTTTGCTACTGCTGCTGGCGACGGTCCTAGCTACGATGAACGCGTCAGAATCCAAACCTCTTCTTCTTCTGTTCCTCACTACAACTAGTACTAGTAGAAGTAGTCCTTATTATTCTTTATATTCTTTATATTCTTATTCTTGCTGCTCTTGTTGTTCTTTTCTTGTTTTCACACGACGTCCAGTCATGAGGACTAGAATCGACCAAAGCCACAAATACAAGGCGAAGTATGAGTAGGACACCTCCTACTCCCAGTAGTACTAGTACTAGTAGTAGCCGGAGTATCAGTAGTAGTAGTAGTGGCAAAATAATGATAGTAGTACGACTGCTATGACTACTCCTACTACTAGTAGTAGTTGTTGTCGTCGTCGTAGTAGTAGTATAATAATAGTCGTCGTCGTCGTATAATATTAGTTCGTTTTAGTTGTAGTGGAAGTGCTCCTTGTAGGAGAAATAGAAGTGGCGGTGGTATGTGTTTGATGAGGCGTAGGGAGGAAAGTTTAAAATAGAAGTGAAGTGTCTTGTGTGTCTTCTCGTCTCAGCTTGCATCTTCCTCTTCTCTTCATGGCCTCTATGAATGAAACACATCCTTCTCTCAATTCTTATCGAAAGAAGAAGAAGAATGAGAAGAAGAAGAGAAACTCTTCTACTAAGAATAGGATCATCATGAGACTGACCCATACCGACACATCATTATTATGAGGGAGACTTAAAAGAGAAAGAAACAGCAGGTACTCCTACTCCTACTCCAACAGCAACTAGTGTGTATAGACACCTGGATACAACACAAGGAGTACGTACATCCAAACGTACACTCGGATTCTTCTCTCTCTCTTTCTTTCTTTCTCACTCTTTCTTTTTCGTGTATGATAGTTGTGTGTCCTTTACTTCCATAACAAGAGCGTTCTTCTTCTTCTTATTCTTCTTATTCTTCTTCTTCTTATTCTTCTTCTTTTTTGTAGGATTGGTGGAATAGTATGAATTGGGACGAGTACTCGCGCAAGTGGAACAAGCCCGTGCATCGATTTCTCCTACGCCACGTCTACATGGAGACGCAGCACAAATACAAGGTAACTACCGAAACACATACGCAAGGCCAGAAAATGAAAAGAAAGGGAGAAAGAGAGAAAGAGAGAGAAGCAGGAGCGTAGTGGTGCTACTTGCAGGAAAGACGGCGACGAGACGAAGAAGGGATGACAAAGAAAGAAAAGGAAAGATAAGAAGAAAAGAAGAAGAAGAAGGATTGGAGGAGTCCTGGCAGATTGTTGTGTAGAGTGAGTGAGTATACAGCTGTACATACACCTCAAATAAAAAAAAACAAAAACAGTAATATACATACCTGATTTACTTGCGTGCATGCATGCGTATCAAACGTGCATGCATAGAGATTCACACATAAGTCTATCAACCCTCCTACGCTATTTCTACTCCTGTCTCCTCGATATAGATACATATACATATACAAATCTATATATATATGTATATGTATATATGTATGTATATGTATATATATGATAGACAAGAGAAGAAAGAAGAAACACATATCTGGCCTTGTGTGCATGTTGTCTATCTATAGCAAATAGAGGTCCTTTTTTTCTACAGCTCTTCTTCTTCTTCTTCTCCTTTTTCTCTTCTTTCTAAGACGTTCTCTCTCTCCCTAAGTTCTACTTCGTCTATCATATCAATACATACAGACGGCTATACTCCGTACTAAGCATACACGTATACATACGTAGTTATATACATATGTGTATCGATAGATATGTACATACACTTCTATGCGCGTCTACTGAGTATGGCTGGTGTGTTTTCTTTCTTCTTCGTCTTCTTCTCTTCTGTGTATAGTAAGTGATGTGACTGTCCGTAAGAGGGGAGCCGACTGTGAAACTTTCTCTTGCCTTCTTTCTTCTTTTTGCGCGAAAGAGGCAAGAAAGAAAGCCAAAGAATTGAAGAAAGAGAGAAAGAAAGCATGAAAGGATGAACGAATGAAAGGAGTAGAGAGGGAGAATGTCTCTCTTTTCTTATCTTTTCTCATATCTAGTATAGATATACATACATATATATAGAGCTTTTCTGTCTGTATATATGTGTGCTATATACATGTAGATACATAGATAGACATATCTATGTATGCTCTCTGCATATATGTCTCTACACGTATGTGTGTATGTGTATGTGTAGTGGAGTCATAAGACAGCGTCGTTTGCGACGTTTCTTTTTTCCGCTCTCCTTCACGAGATGATCCTAGTAAGACCTTTCTCTCTCTCTTTCTCTCTTTCTTTCTCTTTCTCTCTTTCTTTCTCTTTCTTTCTTTCTTTCTCCCTCTTTCTTTGTTTTCTCCTTTCTTCGCTTTAATGAGTTTGGTACATATTTCACTTTCTGTAGAGCTATCTAGCCTTCTTTCACATTCTTCTTTTCTATCACTCTGTCGTGTCTCTTATTTCGTTCTTTTGTCTCTTCTTCTTCTTCCCTTCTCTTTCCTCTTGTTCTTTTTTATCTTCCTTTCGAGATCTCACGTCTTGCTCTTTCTTCAGCACATGACTCTTCTTTTCTGCTCTTTTCTGTTGCATGCTTGTATGTATCTGCATATGATTTACTTCCTCTCCTATCCATACATCTTTCTCAGCATCACTACACATGATCTGTTACAAACTTGTCTCTCTCTCTTTCTCTCTCTCTTATTTCTTCTTTTTTATCTCTTTCTCCTTTTCTTTCTCTACTTCTCTCTCTTCTTCTCTTTCCTTCTTTCTCGCGTTCTCTCTCTCTCTCTCATAGAACTAATCTTACTCCCTTTCTCTATATCTCGTTCTCTCTGTCTATCTCCCTATCTCTCTTCTTCTTTCTCACTCTTTCTTCCTTTCTTTGTCTCTTTCTTTGTCCCTGTGTAGGCAGTGTGTTTTCGTATCGTTCGTTTGTATTTGTTTGGTTTGATGCTTCTCCAAATTCCTCTCATTGCCCTAGGAAGGAAATACAGGCACCAGCCTCTACTCGCCAACGCAATCTTCTGGGCCTGTATGATGCTAGGTAAAGAAGAGTCAAAAGAGAAAGAAAGAAAGAATGAGAAAGAAAGAGGGAGAAAGAAGAGAGAGAAAGAAGAAGAGAGAGAAAGGAAGGGGATGATGGGAATGTGTCTAACATCTCAAATCAAGGCTCCAGGCTTTCGGCAGATAGAATAAAGGCAGCTCGATGAAAGAGAAATAAATTCGAGGTCGATCAAAGATCAATAGATAGATAAAGATAGATAG
>NW_027155189.1:0-1890 GCF_002600585.1 Cystoisospora suis | reverse complement strand
GATACATTAAAGATAGATAGAAGGTAGGTGAAAGGTTGAGAAGTGGTAGGTTCATTTTTTTTTTTGTTCTTTTTTCGTGTTTCAACTGTCTCTATGGAGACTTATTACGGTGTATGTACACCTGCCCATGTGTATCTATCTATATATATATATATACTATTGACACATATAGATGGGGCTTCTCAAACAGTTGAAGTTTCGAGATTTCAATGACATCTCACGTCAAACAAAGGATGAGAAAAAAAACATACACAAACTAACTTCTTGCCGATGTGTCGTATACATAAATATACATATATATATATAGAGAGAGAGAGAGAGAGCGAGAGAGAGAGATAGATGTAGATATGTATGAATCTGTTCCCTCGACCACTCATTAACATATATCGAAGCTCGTGGGCCTTCATTCTGTCTCCTGCTCTTTCTTTCTGTCTGTCTCGTCTCTGTCTCGTGTTATGTTCGGTGCAGGTCCTCCCCTACTCGCTGTGGCGTATGGACGGGAATGGGCCCTTATTCATTTCTATGAAGACCATACAGACGACCGATTCAGATTCTTCTAAATAAAACGTCGATTCCCTCTCTCTCTTTCTCTTTCTCTCTCTTTCTCTTTCTCTCTTCTATCAATCTGTCTACGTCTTTGTCTGTGGCACGTGGTAGTAGATTCATGGAGGTGAGGCATCTTCGACGAGCAGAAGAAGAAGAAGATTAAGAGAAGGAGAGACAAGAAAGAAGAGAAAGAATGTTTGAGAGATCTTCAGAGAAGAGGGAAGATATATCAGAGACAAGGTCTCTGGAGATAAGGAGGAGATAAAGAGAGAAAGAGAAGAGGCTAGTTCATGGGAAAGGAGGACGAAAGGAGAAGAGAGAGAGAGGAGAGGTCGAAATGGCGGAAGAAAGCGAGAAAGAAGAAGAAATAATTTGACGGTGGGGTGGGTGATATTGTGTCTGTTGGTCTGTGTACATACACAATACAGTCTGCAAATCCTTCTTTGTGTGAAGGAAAGGTTTCGCTGCACAAATAGAAAGAGTAGGAAAGAGAAGTAAATAAAGAAGGAGGTGACGATTTCTAACATATGCAAATGAAGACTGAGGTGTATATAGATATCTTCTTCTTCTTCTTTCGTTTCTTTTTTACCTCGGGCTTGAAAGGAAGACTACCTACCGAAAGAATAAGATCAGTAGAAGTAATAGTTAAAGTCATGATAGGAAGAGGAGTAGGAGTGATAGAAGGAGTAGTCATAGTACTCCTCCTCCTTCTATACACAATATATATCACATCATTCTCCCTAATACCACACTTGGCTCATGCATGTGCATACACATGCATATTCATACATGTCCTTGTGCATCTGTCTCTGGCGTTACTCTCTTCGCATGCACTTCACTGTATCGTTTAGATCCAGCCTACCTTTAATATATCTATACATACATTCGGATAGGACATATAGTGTAGGTCTATTACTGCGTATAAGTATCTTGTGCTTCTATCTGTCTGCCTGTATATTGCTCTCTATGGAGATACATGTAGCTCTCTCTGTAGTACGGAAGGCATGCAGTAGGAGTATGAGTTCTTTATATAGTACGAGTGCGAATAATTGCAAGAGACAACCCTGTGTGCGCTTCTTGAAGATAAAGAGAAAAAGAAAAAGAAAGAAAGAGAGAAAGAAAGAAAGAAAGAAAGAAAGAGAGAAAGAAAGAGAGGAAGGGAGGCAGGGAGGGAGATCTAAACAAACAAGTGACTGAATAAAACTCCAACAAGGAATGAAGAACTCCATCCATGTCAATTTTCTCTATCTATCTATCTTTGTATCTTGTCTTTCTCTTTTCTTTTTTTCTTCTTTCTGTTTGCTATCTATCTATCTATCTATATGTATCTATCTATATCTATCT
>NW_027155188.1:9492-43328 GCF_002600585.1 Cystoisospora suis | reverse complement strand
CCAGAAGAGAAACCGGAACCATCTGTACGCACTCTCCAAGATAAAGGAGAACAACAGAGTTCGAGTCACCCACCTCAAGACCTGCAGCAGGAGAGAAGACAGTGGCAGTTTGCCTGTTGAAATCGATTGAAGTAATAAGTCCGCTGTGTCCTGCATTCACGCCCCCGACTGCCCTTACATTCTCTCCCACCTGGAGATCCTTAACCAAGTGACTCGTCTGCACCACAGCCATACACGCACGCAATCCACCCTTGTCCTTCGTGTCTTTATACACACGTCTGCGTTCCTGGCATCACGGCTGTTGATTGCCATATATAAGAACCAAGTGAGGATCGCAAAAAGCGTAATAAAAACGTTCGTTGCTAGCTCTCTCTGTGTAGTCTAAATATACATGCGTATGTCTCAGTGCACACATCCAAGTCTCTGGCACGAACAAGCTCGTGTTTGAGCACTGTCTGTGGATATGAATTGGAGAAGAATGGACTGCTACAAATATTAACAAGGCACACTAGGCTTCTAGGAGACATGCATTCACTGACCGTAGTACCCAATTTATAAAGGGCACAACCAAGTCAAAGTGAACACGCCCGGTGTCATATGTTCGAATCGTGTATTTCTCTCTACCTAAGAGCCTTCTATTCGAGCCGTGTATCTCCCTCGAGACGATCTCACGCATGGCAAGACGCGGATAGACTGGCCTGATTACCTTGAGCATAACAGCGCCCAATTTCTTATGCTCCAAAACAACCTCCACGGATTCCTCCTCATCGTCTTCTTCAGGATCTTGCCGCCTCTCACCAATTTTTCCTCGCATGCCCTGCAACTCCCCCTTTATTACTCGGACCCTTTCTCCTAGCCGATATGCACTCCGCTGTCGTTTCAAGAATGATGAAAGAGGACGCCTAACTGATGAAAAAAAGAAAACATTAACATGGTTATAGGCGTTCACTGAGGAGACCACTACCCTGACACCACTACATGGGACGCGATCTGAAATTCCTTAAAATCTCCAGCAACCTCGAGAATGACATGTTTTGATAAGGCTCTGATAAACAAGAAGATTCTGTGTCTGTCCAAGCTCTGCTTTAACCGCTGTTCATCTCTTGTACGTACTTTCCTGAAGATCATCGCCTTCTTTATCTTGCTGGCCTTGAACAAACTCCGTGACTTCGGCAAGGGAAGGGGAAGCTGTTGATCCAACAAGAAGATGCCGAACAGCAATGCGCCGCAGCAAATAGCCGCTCTCCTCGAAAGTCATTCCTACACAAAAAAATAACACGCATAGTTTCCGACGAAGTGAGCTGAGAAAGAGTACACCTGTAGAAACACCCCTAGTTTTGTGGAAAACAGACGGACACAGCGCAACGCAGTCATAAGTGGGCTGAACTCCTGCACAAGTCTAGCTGAGGCTTCATCTCTCCGTAAAACGGGTATATGTATACATATATTTATATCCTGTCATGCGAATCACACACATATTCGCACACCAAAGCTCAACGACACTTGTACACGGTCTTTCGTGAGATATTCTCACACACGACCGCAGGTTTCCTGTCTCACCTGCGAACCGAACAGTGCCTGGCTGGACACCTTGTTCAACTTGTCCTCCTCTAGCGTCGATCTCGTCTCGATCAAAGAAACGCTTCTGCGGCCGGACTCCTCCCATCCGCTTTAAGAGAGTCATCTCTCCCTTTCTACCGAAGTCGCCGCCGTGCTGAAAGAGACAAAGAAAAAAGGAACGAGACCGAACTCATGGAGGCCAGATCACGTAAGTCATCGTACGTACGTGCTACACACACGCGTACTGAGGTAGGCCATTCATACACGAATGTAAACGTCTTTCGGCATCACCGAGAAACAGAAGAATTACTCGATACTCTCAACTCCCTCTCCTGGAAAACCGACTTCCAACCGAGTTCCCCAGTAAAGAAAGCTGTACGCCAAGCTGCCGTACAAAGTACACATTGTAGGCAGCTGTCGAAAGGCATACTAGCCAACCAGCATCTGACCCAGACAACCCGCAGACAGTGTTCGTATCGGTTACACAGAACCCAAATGCATCCTGTGAGTACAGCTACGTCTAAGCTCGCGCAAACAGAGCGCGAACCTTTTCTCGGTCCAGAAGAGCGTTGAGATCAAGACGAGGGATTAAACGCACGGTGACGATCATGCCCTGCTCCTCAACTTGGTGGATTTGCGCGATATCGTTTGCATACATTCCTCTCTTAATACGGACAAAGTCGTTCCGCTGGGGAATGTACGGCGCCTGGGATCGAACCTGCAAAACACACGAGGTGGGACCGGACACAAGAGAAGAAAACAGATGGGAAACAAGAAAGCTCTCTCCAGTTGACGTAGCATAAAGCAGTCATATTTTCTTTATGATAGGAAGTCAAGCTGCAGAAAGACCAATACCGTGAAGGAGACCACACGGCAATCAGCCCGCTGTAGAGCCCTCTGAGGCGACTGAAGTACCTGCTAGACATCGTTCTCAAACTCTAGGGCAGCTTGACAGATAAAAAGGTAAACGACCCTGCGAGTAACAAACTGCAGCTTACCGAATTAAAGACCGCGGGCATCTCTTGAAGAGGGACAATTTTGATGTCACCGTATGTACGTACAAGTCGAAGTCCTTGTAAAGCCTCTTTTATGGCGTACTGACTGTGAGCTTCGACATAAACGTAGCCTTTCAGGTCATCCGAAGCATAACAGGAATATATCTCGGGGTCTCGACCTCTTTCTTGTTGTTGAAAACACTTGTTCAAAATAGATATACACACTTCTCTCTCGACACCCATCTGTAGAACCAGGTAAGGAAGGATCCAACAACAGGGGACAGTACACTGCGTAACAAGAAGGTAACGCATAATAACAACGCATATTGAATGAAACGTTCCGAAGATGCCAAAAAGAACCAGAGCACACTCGGAGACGGTGTCAAACAAAAGAAGCTCGCAAAGCACGAGACGTCTTATCCCTCCTTCTGACTCCGTAACTTTTGCAAGGCCACGCTACAGCGCCTGGTCTACCCAAATGGCAGGGGACATAGGCAGGCACTCGCACAATTTACCATCATCAAACACGTACATTCATACTTACCCGGTGGCAGCAGAGACGCAGATATCAATCTACAAAGAGAGAGATCTTGCATGTCTCTGCACATACAACTATGAATGCACTCCACACTCTTCAGTATGCCGGGGACTTTGACTATGCACAAAAAGAGACTCCGCTAACGTTTCCGGAGACAAATAACCCTGGGCTCGCACAAGCATCGTACTATCTATAGCATTCAGTGCTGAGGCCACTAGGAAAACACGGCGGTCCTTAACATGCGCTGATCGTAGAGAGGGAGAACAGTTCGACTGAAACAGAGTCGTAGCCTTTTTTCTATTATGCTTTTGTGTCTTGACATTTGCCGCACGTTCTGTGGCACTTAGTATCGCGAGCTAAACTAGCTCACTTCCATTCTTTCTGCTGTCCGCAGATGCTAAAACACGGGAACCTTCGAAGACGCACATGCACGACAGCTCTCTAGCAAGAACCTACTTTGTTGAGTTTAACCATCCAGAGTTTCGGATCTGTTATGTCTGGAAGTAGGTTTCCTTCATTACCATCCTCATCTGCGTAGAAAATAGAGAGAGGAGAAACCTTGCAAGTCTTTCGTCTCTGCAACGGCTGCGAGCCGTTTATTCAGGGACACCGTTCTCTTTTAAATTGCGTTGCTGTAATCGGGACGAACAATGAGCTAAAAGACTCTCTGCCGGTTAGCCAATCCTACTCATGCACGACACAAGAGGATTTCGTGATTCGCTGCTCGGGAGTCTCCGCATGGTAAAGATGAGAACCTACATGAGGTTCCTCTTCCCCCCAAGGAGAAATAGGAAGCCTATCTCCAAAGCCGATTCGTAACAGGAAATAAGGAAATGACGAAACCATACCATTGTCCGTCCAGATCCATTTTAAGCTAGTCTACCGTCCATCCACGGCCATATTACTTGTGCATACGAGCGGTTGCTATGCCTACGCAGCCCTTAAATACAAAGGTGACATCTCCCTCACCATCAGACCCTCCCTGTCCGTGAAATACGCAGAAAAGAAAATAATCAATTATGCTGTGTAGATACACGTCACCAAAACACACAGATATAATCTGTCTCTGTGTCTTGTCAGGTTCTTTAAGAAGAATGACTTCACACAGCACAAGAGCCCAATCCATGTCGAGAAACTCTAACTGCACGAGGAGCATCACAAAAGACAGAGTAACTGGCCCGAGAAACCGGATTCTGATGGCGTCGCCTTTCTCTTGAAAAGACCTCCAATGTTCAACCACGCGCGAGAACCCTTGAAATGTCACGTTGCTGAAGGGAAGGTTCAAAGACGAAGTGATAGTTCCGCTTCCCTCAAACACACGAAAAGCCTGAATTTCCACATTCGTTTCTCCTTCGTATCAACGTTCTTCATACCCACGTTGATGCTATGCGAAAAACCTCTCTAAACAAGGTTCTTGCCGCCTGAGTGTGCTTTGCGTCGTAGGGAGCCGAGACTGGAGATACCCAATACTTCACTCATAGACATGGAATATCTGCCATCTAAGAAGATGTGCGCTATGCGCGGACGGTTCTATTAGAGAAGCTTTCATAAGTAGACTGACTGTCATCCTTACATGGATATCCATCGGCATCTTCTAGGAGGTCATCTTCTTCCTCTTCTCCTTCCTCGAAAGTTTGATCTTGATATCTCCTAGCTAGTGAATCAATGGCGTTCTCCAAGTGTCCAGCCCCTCCACGCCGTTGCTGTGACGCACCCCCTCGATCATCACGCCCCCCTGCACGCCTAGCCTCTGCAGCTTGAGCTGCCAGCCGAGCTGCTTGAGCTGCTTCATCACTGTAGTCAAGGAAGTCATCCGCGTCTTCTTCCTCCTCATCATCTCCTTCCTGCGGTACAAATCATGGACGAACAGAAAAGAAGAACGAAGCAATGAAGCAACGCTGTTAACACGGGGAAGATAGTTCGGTCACGCTACGAGGAACAGAGTGAAAAGAAAGATATCAAAATGAGAATGGGTCGGAAAGCGGCGGTGCCGGTTCTTCAACGAAAGACGAAGATATCTGTCTACCGTTTTGATGGGGGGAAACCGGTAGCACGATCAGCAGCAAAAACCAGGAGTTTCCACTGCCGAAATAAAATCGGGAGCAAGGCTGCACAAAAATGAAAGAGATGTAGTTACTACTTGTTCACATGCATCCACTACTAATCAAAAAGGAATACAAAGACGAAAGAACGAAACACCGCCGTCTTTTCATCCCGGACAGCAGGCATAGTGTGTTCAATAGCCTGTCTCGTACTACCATTTCTACTGATACCTTACAACACCTTGATGAGGCACAAGACGTGTATCTGTACTTGTCTGTACACCCTTCACATGACCCAAAAGCAAAACTTACTTGAGCCTCAACATCGAGGAAAGCCGTCACACCTCTTCGTTTTTTCCTTTTCCCTCCATCCTTACTACGACTTCTCCGATCTGACTGCGATTTTCGCTTGCTACTGCTGCTGGATTTACGAGACTTGTCATGTTTCGAAGACTTTTTCCTTGGCTGCTCTTCTTCCTCCTCGTCTTCCTCCTCGTCTTCATCTTCATCACCCTCGTCCGAGGAAGAACCCGAGAGGACTTCCTCCTCCTCCTCTTCCTCTTCTTCCTCCCGCTCGGTAGACTCCGGCCCCTGGAGAAAGAGCATCCAAAGCGCACACGACGTTGTTCCTTGCATGCCACCTAGACCGTACTGGATCAAAAACATAAAGCTCACACAAGAAACTACTCAAACCTCACCCGAGTTGTATAGTGATACAAATATGCAAGGGACGCACACGGCGAAAATCAAGATCAAAAAAGAGATGGAACATCGAAAACTGTCACTGTCACACTCGGAGGCACATCAAAGTGAGTATCGACAACGGCGCGTGGGTCTACGCAAGATATGTATGGAGATGAGTGAAGCATCCCATTATGCCTATAACGAAAAATATGGAAAAATGAGCATACACCCTTGCATTCATGTTCAGAGACACTCACACTCAGGAACGCTACTCTCGTTTACCCCCACCCTGCCGTACTAGTACATTTGTGTACTCGCATAAGTAGGTAAAGCTACACACACATAGAAATACCCAGCGGATGTATCCACCTGAAACCCCAGAAGTCCAAAAGGAAGGAATCAACGAACACAGAAAGCACAGTCATCTACAGAGACACGTAACTGGTTATACAATGTACGGAAGCTTAGCATAAATGCGAATGACATCCTCTCCTGAGAAAAGGCGCGCAGACCCCGCAGCAACCAAAAGCACGGCAACATATCACATTCGGGAAATTTAAGGCAATCTCCCCCCTCCACTACTCTTCGACGGGGGTCTGCCGAAAAAAGCAAGCCTCCAGGCGAACAGAGATGCAATGAAACTATCGCCGTTGGCGCTGATCGCTGCGCCAAGACACTCTTGGGGGTGCCCCCTGAATCGCATCCATATGCCGTATGTGTGTGTCTATGTACAAGGCCGCAGCGAAGAAAAGCGCCTAGACCACCCTCCTTACACCCAACCTTATAGCCACCGAGAAACTAAACCCGTCAAGCGGGCTCAGACCTTCCCAGCAACAGGACGTCTCGCGAAGCGATTGAGGCTGACGGAATCACGAATCCGCAAGCACACCAAAGCAGCCCCCACCCTTCCCCAATCTGACCCACTGCCGCATTTGCAACCCTTGGTTCTCCACGGGGTTCCATGTATACCTGCTATGACGGCGTATACAGAGTTTACGCTTACACTATCACCGGTGTGGTACTCGCACTTGAGAATCCGCCTGTCGGAGACGCTAGAATATTCCACAGTATTGCTAGATAGAAATTGCTCCTCACGTCATGACGTAGGCAGCTGGCTCGCTTCTAGAGAGATCACGACATGTTTGAAATTGACTCATTCACACGCTCTGACCGAAGCTCTCAAATCATCACGAGGTGAACGTCAAGTGACAATATGCGTCTGCAAAAGATGGTGGAAGAATCGGGGACCCTGAACAGGTAAACAGCCTCAAGAACACTCAGGACGAGCCAAGGGCCAGCAAGGGATCCGGTAATATGACTACCAGGCGGGAAAAAAGGAGGGACGTCTGCGGGAGCAGAAGATGGTGCGAAAACAAGAAAAAAGACAAAGGCGTGCCAGCTTTCTCTGGTTGTCCGCTGCCGAAACAGGGAAGTCCGACGTCGCAACCTCTCTGCCACGAGTACACAATTGTGCTCGGTTTTCCTTTATCTTGCGATACCGAGTACAAAAATTCCGCGCCTCGACGTCAACTTCGCTCAGGACGAATGGATACGTTACGCTCGACAAGCCATCTATGACAAACCATAAAACCCCCAGCCCGACATCACTTGTTCTTGATCAGGAGTGAACAGAAAGATTATGCACACGGGAAGCTCGCTGCACTTACCGGAAGATCAGCGGGACAAAAAGAAAAAACTAGAGACGGTCCCGAGTGACAACAAACACGGCGCAACATACCAAGTAATCGACTCACTCCGTACCGCTCCTACCTTCTCGTGCCTGCCGTCGTCGCCCATTTTGATACGCGCAAAGAAAGCGGTGTCGCTTTCGAATTTCGTTTTTCACCCTTAACTCCGGCGCAGCCGAAGAGGTAGCTGCGGCTCTCCACGCAGACGCGTGGCCTGGGAAACTCGTTAACCTGGATGAGTCTCCTCGAAGGATTTGCAGGTTGCTCGGAACGAAGCCCTGAAATCGAGTTAACTGGCAAGGCGAAGAAGATTGTTCGCATCAAATACAGCGCGACAGGCAACAACCAGCAGATGCAATACGCCTGGGTGTCACGTACACGTTTCACATACAAGCCCCTAAAGGCAGAACCAAAGGCAGTGCAGACGTACCCCAACGAACTGCTGACGGAAACGGAGGAACACTCGAAGGCACTGCGAGATCAAAAGATAGGAGCGGAAACATTAGGCAACGGTCAGGCCGAGACTCATGAGAAAACCGAGAGACGTCCACGAGACCATATCCTGCAATACAAGGAGAATTTTTGAATACCGTAGGTCAAACCACGAAGAAGCCAGGAGATTCCAGGGACAGAGACAGAGGAGAACTTCGGAAAACGGAAGCTATCAGAGCAGCAGTCCTTGTGGATGCTACAAAAAAACGGAGCCCATCTGGTGGGATGGAAGGGCGAATCCGTCAGAAGCGCCTCTCCCAAAGAGGACAGGAAGACATTCTTCTCCCTGGAGAAACTGAAACGAAAGCAACCGTAGCCACAAAAACGAGCATGCATGCGAGAAATCAAGGGAGGACGAGTCTGCTCAAGCCGTTTGGTCTGCGTAGAGCTCCAAATGATAGAAGCGTAGCAACACGATGCGCTACGGCGATATTGTAGTTTTGAAGGTCTTACCGTACATCGAAGCATATGCTGTCACGCAAGAACCTAGCATGTGGGGTCCGGAACACTTTCTTGGCAACGCGTACCTATCCCGGCCTGGTAACCCCGATCCCAGAACGCTGTGTTTGCGCTGACGGGCCTCTTAATTAATTTTTTTCCTTCGGACTCCGCCTGAACCTCCTTGGTAAGACGCTTTTGTCATGAGTCAACAAGAGAACCAACTACTGAAGGTGGTGCACGAGACGGGGATTTTCGGTGACGCCGTACAGACTAGCATGGCCCAGGTCCAAGGGTGTGCCACCTCTCGCCTCCAAGTAAATCAAGCTTTCTTCGAAGGTTGCTGCAGGCTGATGGTTTTGCCCGCAAACGAGTTCGGGTGAGCTTGCTCCAGACCAGTGCCCCAGGTATCGGTTTCTGGCCGTAATAACTTCTAGAGGAGGACGCTTCGCAAAAGACCCCCAGGCCCGTCCGAGAATGCGACCTCTTACTCCTTCTTGAGCTGTTCAGCTGGGGGTTCAAAGGAGAAATTGTGAGTTTGTATGGGATCCAACAAAAAAGATCTCGTCATCGAGAGAGGGCCCTGATGAGAACTCTCTGAAATCCCCACCACCGTGCTGCGAAACCTTTATGGTTCTAAGGATCCAGCCGTTAACGGGAATGCGGCCGACAGCCGTCTCTCTCTCTGGGCTACGAATCCAGCCATGTTACGGCTATACAGAAGAAAAGGGTCCACTCGAAAGACGTAAAAGGGATCTTCGTGACTTGGTCGCCTCGAGCACCGAGTACCGATGAAGGCGATGCCGCTGCAGTACATTAGTATTTCCCGTAACCAGTACTGAGTGCATCGAACACTGCCGGCGATGTGAATACGTCTGTTCGGTGGCTTGGATAAGCTGGTATGTGATGCACCCAGGAGTCGAAGCCACTCGGCCCTGTAGCATTCCGTGGTTGCCTTAGTGCTCGTGAACAGTAGCCAGATATGTGTTGAGGGGAAAGAGCGGCAGGGGGTCAGAGGTCACCCGAAAGAAAGTATGACAGAAAGGAAAAGGAGATCCGGTGGCCAAGGGGAACACACAACTACCCACGCCAAAGAATCCTCCTCTGGTCAAACACGAACAACATTCGACTGAGTGTCACCTCTTTCCTTGCGAAGACTGTAGCAGCCCCCCTGAAGGACGCGACTCTCCGTGGCTCAGTCAATGAGCCTGTCCGGTCTGTGTACCGTCCGCCTCCGTTACTTGCAGTACCTACATTACCTTATGAAGGGAAGTCTTCTGGAAGGGGGTAGACAACGGCGTCGCCTTAGGCAGGTGACTGGACCACGTTTTATATCACGAGCAGTGAAAGCTTCCCCATGGGGTATCTTCCGGCGGCCGGAGCAGCCCCCTGGTTGTTTCAGAGGGTTTCCTGCGAGCGGGCTGGAGTGTTCTCCTGTGACAGTTCTCCCTGTCAAGGCTGGTAATCTCCTGCAGTACCTCCAACCTAGCGTGGTGCCCGCTGTGACAACAGTTAGGAGGCACTGTAAGGTCAGGTGGTCGGTGCTCGGATTACGACGTTCCTTGCGCCGTCCCACTACACTACTCTTCCGCTGTAGGAGAGTGAACGCAGGGCCGGCGCTCCGTTTTTCTGGGCCATCGCACCCGGCCCACGCTCCTGGAAATCATTGGGTGCCACTCGAATGTGCAGCTCAACTCTTCTACGAGGGTTGATAACTGCTTCCGGGAGTAGTGCGGTTCACTCGAGAATCACTACTTCTCTCTCCTGGGTTGTCCAGGCACTGCACACGCTCGGGCGGCCTAACGGGCCCAGCGTGTTCCGTGTTCCCGTCACTGTAACGCCAAGTCCGGCACCGGGCGTCCTAGCACCACACTAGCAAGCTCTTGCGGCTACCAGCGCAGTCCTAGCTGCAGCTTGTAACATCGGTCTACCTAGTAGCGGAGTGAACAGGGTCAACCTGAACGGCATATCATCTAGCTGTCCACGAGCGCCTATTGTGTTTTGTCATTCTGGTACAGAGTCTTCCAGGTCAGGCCAATCACCGGGGAGCGGCGGGAGAACTGCTCCGACTGCGGTGTAGAACACCTGCCAGGAACATATCACGAAACATCGGCGCCATCCTGAGCCACCTTTCAAAGGCTTTCGTGATGGAGTTTCGAATATCCTCCCGGTTTGTCTGTTCCCTTTCGTGGTCTTGGAACCTGCTCCACCGGGAGTCCAATGCCTTCCCACAACCCTTGCGGCCTCTACGCCCAATGAGTGTCCACGAAACTCTCCGCACACCGCGGAAGTTCTGCCGTCGCCGGCAACAGTCTTCAGTGGCCCGAGAGTAGCGGGGCACAGTTCTGTCGCTGCAGCTAGCAGAGTCGTCTGCATCGGTTCTTGACAAGCGGAACGGGGGGCGAAAGCCTCGCGGTATAACGGCTGCCGCGAAGAGGTAGGGACGTCCATCTGGTTTGTCGCACAAGAGCAGAACGCCGAACACTTACAGGACGAGGCGCACAGTAACCGACACTTCGGCGGTGGTACACAGAACACCACCCCTCTGCGGCATGGCACATGTGCGCCTCACAATTATAAGGCAGGCGGTACGCTAGTAGAGGACGCCTCCGCGACCGCGGCGCCCACTCTTTGCGGCGCGATGGGCCTCAGGAGAACCGGCCTGTTGCAGCCGCAGACAGGACAACGGAGAAACACGTTGTTTGAGAGGCGCGGGACAGGGACAGAAAACGAAATATCAGTGCTCCAAGGAATCATCTTTCTTTTGCAGGCAATTGAGGGAGCCTAAATACTCAGGAGAGAGGGGATGGTAAACTCCAGTGAAGGCCAGCCGTGTCGAGACCCGACCTTGGGGCCCCGGACGCCTGCAGAACGTGAGGCTGTGACTGTGTCACTATGTCTGCGTCCATGTGCCAGGAATGTGGGCGTACTGCACACTGGCCAGGCAGAGGCCGATGCAGGGGTTTGTAGTAGTGGCGACACGACGCTCGGAGTCGCCACTACTACGTCGTGTTGTGGCCGCCGTGCAGCAGACAGAGTCACCCAGAGCACAAGCGGCGCAACCAGGTGCTGGACGACACAGAATGAGAATACCGCGTCAGGTCTGTGACGCGCCGAACACCGCACGTTCACTGGTCCGTACCTAGAGGGAGCCCAACCTTGCCGAAGGCGAGGTCCCGCCCGCTTCAGGCAGCTCAGGGCCGGTTCGCTGGAGAAGTTTAAGACAGACACAGGTACGGTCGTTTCTATGCATATCTGGGACAGGAACATCCAGCCCCACAGCGACACCCTTGCTGGGGCATCACAAAGCAAACACCCAGCCTTGCGACAGCTTCGGCCAAAACCGACGCGCCGAAACCCTACTGCGTGGTGCCGTCTCCTTCTAACCCACGGTGCGCCGGCCGACGCTGGTCCCCTATCAGCCATTAGAAGCTTCTCTCCCCCCTCTTTCCAAGCAGGAACCAAAAGTCTTTTCGTAACGGGCTTCATCCTGGCCCTGGTTCCCCGACCGACGTCGAAACGCGTGACCGCGACAGTAAAACCGCGGGACGCTCTCAGCCGACAATGTAGGAAGCTACGATACACAGAGCCGGTCCGCAGGGGGGGGCTTGGAGCAATCACCGAAACTGGTGAGTTTACCGGGTCGCGGCCGCTAGGGGAGACGCCCTCCCGCGTCCGTGCAGATGAAGGAACTCTGTAGCTTGTTACGGCTTTGAGAATGCATGTAGCCATCCTGCCGCTACCGGTCGAAGGAGCGCGGGGCCGGCGGCTGCACTCGCGCGATAGATAGTTCGCATGGACCTCGATAACCAGCGGCTTTTTGATAGTACGAATTCGACTTCAAGCCTTTCTGGTACTTGGGATTCCTTTCTGGCATCATAGCGGAGCGTTTGGTTGACCTCGACGCCTGGCGCTCCTCCTTGCGTCCACGGGTGATTTTCAATTCGTCGCGTGCTTCCCTTGGTTTTTTCCGTCTTCCACCGACTGCATTCGCTGCCGTTTTTTTTATTCAGACTGTGGCCTCTCTTTTCGCTCGTCCACCGGGACGCCTTCCACGTACAACGGCAGTCGCACTGGGCAAGGTTTGCGTCGCGTTCTGCGTAGGAAGGGGTCGTCCGTACCTGGTATTCTTTTGCGAGGCCTCGTATCCGGTGATCCGGGGCGGGAGCCCCCTTTGACATAGAGCAGGCTGTGTTGCCGTCACTTTTTGCAGTTTTCTCGTATTCGTGACTTGACTGGCTCGCAAAGGCGCGTCGTGGGCATACGATGTCGCCAGAAGGTGGGACTGTCCGCACCGGTAGGCTGCCATTGGCATGGATGGTGCCTGTGGACTAGGCACCGTGGCGAAATATCGAGACAAATCTTTTTCGGGACGTGCGTGAACGGGACAGCAACGTGGGTTCGGCGGGACAGTTAAGGATTGCCGTAGCCTGCTTTCCGTTCCATCATACCTGCATGGGTCTGAATTCAGTTTTTTCAGCTCGGGCATAATGACGACGTTGCGAAGCGAGCCAATGCTTAGGGGCACGTTGGTGCTGCCTTCGGCACTACCAGTAGCCCGACGGTGTTTGGACATGCTGGGGAGACAGGGCAGTGTGCATTTCCTGGATATGAATGCACATTCTCTTACACGTCAGTTCAACACATACATTCAGAGGATTGATGAAATGGAGCGTATCATTCGATTCTTGGAAGAGGAGGTTAATCGTTTACAAGATGCTGGTGCAAAGATAGTCACCGGACCTGAGGGTGCGCAGAATTTCCTGGATCACGATAAAAATTACCAGCTGGATAAAGTCGAGGAAGCGTTGAACAGATTGCATGCGCAGTTCGTCCGTTTCAAAAGCAACAATGCCGACTTGATTCAGCAGAAGAATGCGGCTTTGGAGGAGAAGTGCGTCATGCAGATTGCTGTACAGCAGCTGCGAGGTACCGGTGGTAAGGCTGATGCAGCCTTTTCTCCTAGCGCGCGAAGGAGCATGGCTGACGGTCCTGCATCAGGACAATCAGAAGAGGAAGTTGCAAAGGCCTTACTGCGACAGGAAGATAGCAAGGAAGTAGTTTCGGGTATCGACGATCCGGAGAATGGATTGACAAAAACCGAGGGTGGTGGATCAGGGTCGACAGTATCAACTATAGCGGGTATGGTAGCCACGTCGGATATCGGGAGGTTCCAACGCATGCTTTTTCGGACCACGAGAGGGAATGCCTTCTGTTTCTTCCAGTCCACTTCGGAGAAGCTCTTCCACAGCACGACCGGGGCAGAAATTGAGAAAGGTGTTTTTGTCATCTATTACCAGGGTGCCGTGCACTCTCTTCTTCACGATAAGATCGTCAAGGTGTGCGAAGCTTTCAATGCAAAGCCGTATGAGTGGCCACATAGTGCCCAGGAAGCCTCCAAGCGTCTTGCAGGTACGGACGTAACTCCATGGGTTTCAGTTTACTGTGCCGTTCAGCGGTTTCTAGCGAACTTGTCGCATGCTCTGCATTCGATCCGGACTCACATCTCTTTTTTTTCCTCCAAGTGCTTCCTACGTTCCAAGTGCGGATGACATGTGGGCCACAGCACGGGGTGGGGGAGGGGCCGTTTTATGTCTCGCTGCTAGCGCTTTCTTCAACTTCTTGTCAAGGGGATGTTGTTGGCACTCCGGGAGAGCATCGGGCATCAATTCAAGGCGTCTAATTTGTATAAATTATCTTACGTACATGTTCTTTCATAGGGTTTGGGGCTATTCAGTCTCATATGTGTTAGGCACGTCTCCTGTGCTTTTCCGGAGCTGCTTCTCGCCCTTTTAGGACGCGTCGTGGTCACGGACTGTGCTAAGGTCTACGTCTGGTAGCGGGCCCTAAGTCTCCGAAGTCCCTCACTGCGGTGTCTGTATAGATACGCCGACCGCGTACAGTTTGGTCGTAGCCGGTAGGGCCGCTGTTGCAGAACTTCGATAGACTGAATAGGAACTTTTTCTCAGTCGACTTGGTGGTCGAGCATGGGGTACAATGACGATCCCGTCACGAGGTGGCTGAGGAGGATGCGAGCAAGGTACCGTTCGACGCACCTGTGGGGAGAGAGCTGTTGAGGCTGGAGTTCAGGCAGTGGTGAGGGCTGCCGACCACCTAAATCTAAGGAAATAGAAGGGGAGCGCTGCCATGAGAACAGACTGTTGTTTTGTCTTCGTGTGTAGCAACAAAACAAGCACTGCTTTTCTCTGCGTCTGTTTCTTTCAGCTCTGGAAGGTCTGTTAGACGACAAAGAACGGGCGTTGGCGGCCTACGAGCGGTACTTCCTCGGCGAGATTAGTTTACTACTTGAAGTAACTCGGCCGGGTGGCTCTTCTCTGTTGGAAGAGTGGAAGATGTTCTGTCAGAAGGAGAAGGCGGTCTACGTCACACTGAATCAGTTCCAGGGTGCGTTTCTGTTTTTCTTAGCGTTGCCCTGTCAGTGTTGTGCGCGTAAAATGTGTCCCTCACTTTCTACTATCGCGCGTATGAGAATGACGACGGTACACGTCATTCGGATCTTTGTTCCTTTGGCGCCGATAGCAGCGTAGCGGGCGTATAGCAGTTGGCTGTGCGAGTTTTCGTCACTTGAAAAGCCTCGCCTCGTGTTCTCCGAATTTTTTTCTCAGGCAGAGACATGACACTACGTTGCGACTGCTGGCTTCCACGGGACAAGGAAGAGGATGTGCGAGCTTTGCTTAAGGAGAGCAGCTCGGGCGACGGCGAGGGGGAGGAGCAGGTCAGCACCTTTCCTTGGGGCAGAGGAACAGTGGCGGCGATGCGGCGTAGGGTGGGACGGTATAGGTCCCCGGACTCGTTCTCTCTGGGGCGGTTTTTAGCGGGAGGAAGAATGTCACGTGTTGTTCATCAGTCTGGTTTTAATATTCTGTCATTCTGCCGTCTCTCCTTCGGGGGATATGCGTTTTTTGCGTGGAATGGTGGCGTCAGAGATTGATGTGGTCTTTGGTAGTTTTGACTAGCCTGTGTTTTGGTATTTCCAGTCTCAAGATCAGCGCCTGTGATTCGCTCGATTCGAAATGAACAATCTGGAGACTCAGAGTTTCCGTAGAGGGAACGCCACGCTGTTGATATGGTACAGGGTAGAATTCGTACTGCGCGCTGATTCCAGTATAAACCTGTTTGGACATGTGTGTACGGTTTTGGGTCACAGGCGGCTGCATTTCTTTTGGTTGAGAAAGGCCGCCCAACGAGTATGCCGCCTACATATTTCAAGACGACGGAGTTCACGGAACCTGCTCAAATCATGGTCAGTCGCCAGCGCCGTTCAAACAGTCTCAAGCACTCTTGCCGTTGTCAAGCGAAGTTTCGGGAACGCATATAAGTCATTTTCGTCCAGTCTTGCCAGGCAGATTTCACAGGAGCTTCGTTGCTTCGTCTTGCGGGTGTAGACGTGGCACGTCGCAAGCTTTAATACTCCCCTCGAGCCTGGTAGTGAGAAGAGGCGGTGGTGCTGAGCCCTGTATTGTAACCCGGTATAGATGGTGTGTGGCTGCTTTTTTGTTTTCAGGTCGATACGTACGGCGTTCCGCGGTACCAGGAGGCGAATCCGGCTGTCTTAACCACTGTCACTTTTCCGTTCTTGTTCGGTGTCATGTACGGAGATATCGGTCACGGCTTGTGTGTCATGTTGGTGGGACTCTTTCTCTTGATTCGGGCCAAAGCGTTAACACAGGACAAAACAGCCGCTCTACATGGTGCAGTCAAGTATCGTTACATGATTCTCTTCATGGGTTTTTTCGCGTTTTTCGGTGGATTCATGTACAACGACTGGTTTGCGCTCGGCCTAGATATTTTCGGCTCGAAGTATACGTGGAAGGGTGCGTCGGTCGGGACGACAAATGTCACACTCGCGAAGCGGGTAAGTCACATCAAGAAACTGTGTGTCTCGCCAGTTCAGTGAACAAGTCAGCTCGAGAAGGATGTCCGGGAGGGTGTTATAAGTGTACGGTCTCCGCAGCCGATTTGTGTTGTGGAGCAAATATGTATTTTTGCGGTGGCCACCAGCGACCGCGTTCACGCGATCTTGTCTGTTTTGCTGAACTAATTTTGCAGTATTCGTGTTACACTCGCACGGCTGATACCAATCCACCATGTATTGGTGATGACGCGACGGAGTGTTCTAGCAGTGCATGCGTGTGCCTGTAGGACGGCGAGTTTCCATATCCTTTCGGCTTTGACCCGGCATGGAAAGGAGCAGCAAACGAACTCCTGTTTACGAATTCTTTCAAGATGAAGTTCTCAGTCATAGTCGGCTTTGTACAAATGTTTGTGGGCGTCTTACTGAAAGGGTCCAATGCATTGTTTTTCAAGGAGCCGCTGGACTTCATCTTCGAATTCATTCCGCAAGTTCTCTTTATATGCTCCTTAGTGGGTTACATGGACTTCCTCATCGTGTATAAGTGGGTCACACCGGCGGATGAGAACAAGCCAAATCTTATAAACACGATCATCAACATGTGCATGCTGTCAGAAGTGAAGACTGAAGATGAAATGTTTTCCAACCAGCAACTTGTTGAACGCGTCCTGTTTTTCTTGATGGTTATCTCGATTCCCCTAATGCTTATACCGAAGCCAGTCATTCTCTCTGTTCGGATGAAGAAGAGTCCGTCTCACCGGAGAGAAGGTCTGAGCTCGGGGAAAACAAATGCGTCTACGATTGAGCTAGAGCATCCCCGTTCGGATCCAGAAGCGAACGGTGGTTTAGCTGTGAGCGGCGACACACCAGGGGGACGGGATCAGACTGGAGAATCCATGAACCGGAAAAAGCAGCGGACGCTTGACGATGGACAGGGAAGTGAACTCTCCTTAGACAGGCACGTGGAGGAACCCGAGGAGCATGAAGGTGTCGGAGACATTTTCATTCACCAGATGATTGAGACTATCGAATTCATTCTGGGGACGATTTCCAACACAGCTTCCTATCTTCGACTATGGGCTCTTTCGCTTGCACACCAACAATTAGCGCTCGTATTCTACACTCAGACAGTGGTCCGGGCAGTCGAGTTGTCCGACAATGTCGCCCTTGTCACAGTGGCGCTCTTCTTCATTTTCGCCGCGTACGCATGTATCACGTTTGCGGTTATTCTCTGCATGGACTTTCTGGAAGTGTCGCTTCATGCTCTGAGGCTTCAGTGGGTCGAGTTTCAGAACAAGTTTTACAAGGGTGACGGATATAAGTTTGCACCTCTCTATTTTCTCAAGCTCCTGCAGGGCGAGGACGCCTAAGGGCAAGTGCCTGTTCTGCATGACGTGTGGTGAGAAGCCAGAGAAGTGTGATTCTTTGATTGCAAGTGCCTGTTCTGCATGACGTGTGGTGAGAAGCCAGAGAAGTGTGATTCTTTGATTATTTCGGAGTTGCCGGAGAGCGCTGTTTTCTTTGATGGAAGAGAGGTCTGTTGGTCTCGCTGACGGGAGGGGTATCCGTCGTCCTTCTACCATGGAGAACCTTGAACTGCGTATGAGGACTTGAATGTGACATCAACCGGTCCTTGTTGGTACGTAGTGCTGCGTAGCGCTGCATGAAGCAGCAGCGGAAGTGCGCGGGACTGTAGTGTTAGTGTAGGCCGACGGGAGATCGATGGCGGTTGTGCTGGTGGGCGCTTTTTCTGCGCTCACCCATGGGCGCGTGATCCGGATCCAACGGACTCTGACTTCATGAGTTGGAATGTAGTTTGTAGGTGGCTAATCCCTTGGGCATGTAGCATGATGTCTTATCTTTTCAATCGTTGGTAGTGCAGCGGCCCACCGCACTACAAGTAATAATCGGAAGCATCCCGATTCTCACACGGACGTTAGGGCCTCTCGCTTTCCAACCTTTGACGGAGTTTTTTTTTCTTGCAGTTGGCGACAGCGCTTGCCTCTGGTTTCTGCCGCATGGACACGGAGTTAGTGTTACCGCCGACAGATGCCATGCTCCCATGAACCTTTCGGTAACTACATTACCGAGCCCTCAAGATCATGGCGAGTCAGTTGACGTGTCGGGGCCCCTCAGGGTTTCTGAGCAGAGCGTAGGCCGTCACGCAGTCGCACTCAGGCATCTTCGGTGAAAAGTGGGGCGCTCGGCATTTCTTCAAGTACTGGGCAACGGTGTTACTGTGTAGATCAAAGCACAACAGTCGGTCGCTCTTCGGCACACTAGGCGACCTAGTAGAGCCTCCTGAACCGGTCTTACAAGGAGCGTGTGCGCTGCGCCCGGGTAGGCGGTCGGCAGGTTTCAACTCCGGTTACCCACTGGGACAGTTACTCCTGTTGCGGTCGGTATTCGACTGCTACGAGCGACCGTGTTCGGGTACCGCGCAACAGCAAGCTGCGAAAGAAAAATTGCTTTACATGATCTCGGTGCCCCGGTATTTGCCTTGCAGATTAGAGTTGCCTCGGAGTGGGCCCAGCTGACCCAGAAACGAGACTAAACTCCGTAGCAGAACTCGAGTTGTGGCATACTGGAATCAGTGTCCCTCTAGCAAAAGCATGTCTCCGGAACGGGCCCGAAAGGACACGCACCGCGGGCCTGCAGTTGATTATTTGCTCACCCATATCGTTGTCTTGGCACGGAAGCCGTAGCTGTCGCCTTGTGGAAGGAATGTCTGTTTTTTTAGCGGCCCTTGTCTAGACACGCACAAGTCTGCACCACCGCCTCCTATATACACTTATTAGCATTCAACATTATCAACAATACCCTACACCACGCGCGTTTTCCTCAAAAAGAATGCTCCCGTGTAAAACATGGCTTATGATGAACCAGAGACACGCACCGCGGAAAGCCTATGCCGCAGAAGGCAATGAGAAGCAGTTTGCGTCACCGGCTGAAACATTCAAAATGACGGGGGCAGCGTGCCAACACCCCCTGAGTGATGCCGCCACTACCCTTAGCACGGCAGTCGGCAGATTTACTTGCTTGCTTCCATGTTTTTTTCCGCGAAACGGACGCCAACCCTTTGTGAGAACAGCATGAACTTGCGGACACAGCGGCGGACACACTTTTGTTCAGAATCGTCCAAGTCCTTAGCACGGAACTGGGTAATGCACTCGTTGAAGCATCGCTCCACCACGGAGTTGTATGTGTCCATGCTGTCTTTTATCTGAAGGCGGTTCAACTCTTTCATCACCGCCGCCTGCTCAGCAGGCGACAGGTGCTGCATTTGTTGGCCTCCGCTCATTGTTGATCTTAGGCTCGGCTGCACTCCGAAGAAGCACAAGCACGCTACGGAACAGGCAGACTAAGGGCCACAGCATCCACAATTGCCATCACACACTGCCACACCAGACTGAGCCAAGAGCTCAGAGAGGACATAACAAGACACAGACTGGCGTAAGGTTCCGCAGTCATGCGCGCTCTCGTTGTTCAGGTAGGTCAGAGGTGTCAGTCTCCTTTATCCCTTAGGCGGCCACCCAACGTTGAGGACGACGAACGCGGAACCCTGGGGCCCAGTCGCTTGCTGGCAGTTACTCGGCAGTCACAGAAGAAAACGTATCCGACTCCGGGGGGAAACGCAGCGACACATTGTGATACACACTGGGTTTTCCTCGGGCGCCAAGCAGAATTTTCTTCAGGTTAGCATGCCAGTCGTCGACGCGGGAGTCTGCTACAAACTTACACGGGCAACCTAGACTACAATGCAAGACAGCTGCAAAAAAGCTAACTAATCCGCAGAGATGCACGGACCGACGCAAACACAAATGAGGCGAAAGAAAAGTGGCAGACGTAAAACTGAGGAAGCCAGGAAGCTACGCGGCAGTCTTGCATCGGATAGTTGGCGGTGACGGTTTGCATCGCATGCGGGGGTCGTCGATTCACCCCGGAACAGGGGCTTAGCGATGCGTGGTATGCATCTGCTTGTGGCAGTCCAGAAGGAAATCAGCGAGCATTCTCTCATTTATACTCCAGTTTGGTATCCCAGCGACGAGCCTTCTTACCGAGAGAGGGAATGTGGATCTGAAGCCCGCAACACGAGATGAGCCCTCTCCTAAAGGAATGCCTGGGGACTTTTCACTGCACTTTTCTGGGATCGGTCCACGGAACGAAGCGAGCGCGTTTGAGCGGTAAAAGCTGGCGTCCATGAGCTGAGTCAAATTCTAGGACGGAGTTTGGCTTTCAAGTGGTAGTTCGTGCGAATGTGCGGACAAGAGTTCATCGGTGTCGCGTTCTGTTTCCCTGCCGTCCGGACTTCACCTCGCCCCGTAAAATGAGCATCTCGAGCGATCCGCTGCCTGGCTGCCCTACGTGTCTGCTTTGGAATACTCCGTAGGTGTCTGGCCAGGCTGGAAACGCTCAAGTGTCGTTTCTTCCGGGGTGACGGAGGGTGTCCAGGCAGTCTCGAATCTGACTCAAATAGTCAGCTGCCCTCCCGTTGTGTATTCATGTTCACCGGAGTCTTGCTATAAGAAAGCTATCGCCGTCCCACTCCCCGACTACCGTAGCGCTCAATCGACTGCCGTAGCGCTCAATGGGTAATGCGCTAGGTGCCCATCCCTTCCGGCGCAGGGACGCTGCTGCCGCCGACGTTTCTCAAACATCATCTTGGCCCGCTCCCGCTCCGACACCAGCCGTATCAGCAGCGACAGTTGCGGGTCTCCGTGCTGCCTATTTACACACCGAAACGAGGCCGGGCACGAATCGTTTCACGTCGGAGGCTGCTAGCGGCCCTCAGGCCCCGCCCTCGCTTCAGCAGTCCTCACCCGCACCGACCCATACTGTCGAAACTGCTTGTAGTCCGGACACACCAGAGGTGCGTGCTTTTCCACACCCCCTTTCAGGTTCGGCTGTGCAACCGGAGATTTCCTCACAGGGCTTGCCAAGGGCGCCTCACCTTATCAAGCCGGCTGAGGGGACGCGCAGTGAGCGTGACTATCCTGCTGTGCACTTTTGTTCGGAAACAAACGATCCGACAGATCCCTGCAATGCCCAGTGGCTTCTGGTGAGCAGCTCGGCGCATACAGCGCAGATTTTGACAGTGACTCAAGGTTTCTCTGTGCTCGAGTTAGCTGCAGTCACCGCGATAAAGAGCATACCCTCCAACAGGCAGGGGCCTCTCTCCTTCGTGGCATTCATATCCCAAAGCGGAAACGCAGACCAACAAACTTACTTTGCACTGACGCGCTAAGGACTGTTACTGTGCCCACTTCAAAGGCAGAAACAAACTGCAATTGACGGTTTTTGCGTACACCCTGGGGCTCTGATGTACTTTTTGCATCTACAGAAGGCGATGACAACTAGAGGATCACAGTGGAGCAACTATCAGAGTGATGTTGGGTGCTCCCGGGCCTTGTCGTGCCCCTTGAGAGCACTGCTTTGCATAGAATTGCTCGCGGATCGGTCTCGGTACTGGTATGAGGGGACGGGAATACTCAGGAAGCAGTCTCATGCTCGCATTACTCCCTCCGGTTCTCAGGCTCTCGCTTTGTGCTATGGTGTCAAGTGTAGCAACGCCGTACTGTCGAAAGAGAGTGGACAGCTCTTAGCCGCGCATGGCAGATCACGCGTCTGTCCCGAGTATTTCGTGGAAGCCTGCGCCTTTTGTGTGCCTCGGGAACGTCTGTGAGAAAGTGACTCCTTTGTCGCTCTGTCTCATAGCCCGTCTTCACTAGCACTGGTTTACCGGAGTAGTGGCTGTCGTGGGAGCGTTGGGTTGAAGTCTCACAGATTCGTAGGTTATTTTTTGTTCCCGTCCTTTCTGTGTTTCCAGCTGTGGACGTATGCCGCATATGCCTCACCCAGACCATCCGTCGAGGAACAGCGGCATTTGCGGGTGTTCTTTGAGGAATTTCCTGACCAGTGTACCTTCGGCCCCGGCGCCAGCTGCTACAGTGAAGCCGTGAGAGCTACTCCTCCGAGGTATGTGTGTGGCTCTACAAAGGATCGCGCACACAGAGGAGCGCTTACATACTGCATTTTTTTTTAAAGGTGTTTACTGAACAGACAGACTATGTGAGGGTGGACAGCATATGGCCCTACGCCTGCCGACCTTGTTCGGCCACACAGACTTTCGTATGCTCGGGCAGGAGTAGCATTCGCCTCCGAGCGAAAGGCCGCGTCCCGTCTACAACTGATGCGACAACCGGAGAGTTACACGGTTGATGAGTGCCCACGACTGGCTCTAAGAGATGGTGTGCGCAACATCTCGTACATTGCTCCCTAGGACAGTCAGTTTGTCAGAAGATGAAAATCCAACAGGCTGGTAGAACCGAAATCCTGCGCATGAGTCCGCGATGGCGCTGTCAATGACGGTAGCCTGTCGTCGATCTACAGCCGCACCCCACTGGGAATGGTTTATCGTGAGGTGCCTCGCGGCACCATATACCAAACCACTCCAGTGTTCCGCGCAAGGACGCGTTATACCAAGTTTCTCAGCCGTAATGAGTATCCTCTCAGGGTGGAGAGCCGGCGAGACTTGCTGCTCTGGCTGTGTCTGGTCGAGAACCAGTGCCGCTTGAAAGTAGGAATGCCCACGAGGCCGTGCAGGTAGGCTGCCCGAGAGTAGAGGGGTTGTACGTCGCTATCGGCAGCCTCCCGTCTCCAACATTTGGTATGTGCTTAACAGCGTTGCTGTTTTCTGACTTGTATGTTCAAAGGGTAGACGTCAGAAACCACTGCGACGTAGAAAGTGAACCAGCCGAAAACTGGTGGTGTTCCAGTCTGTGTGTGACTAGCGGCAGTCTTGAAGCTACACGCAGAAAGTAGGCCTCTGAGTGCACTGATCAAGCCAAGAATACTGCTGGTCTGCGATCTGATCACGTTTGTGTGCTCATGCTGACTAGTCTTGAACATCTGCTTTCGTGTTTGCTGCCCTAGAGGCTGGTGGAGAACCGTTCATGCGAATGCCGCCGGCGTGCAGTGATGCAGTGTGGATAAACTATCGCACATTTGCTGGCCCCTAGTAAACACTCCGGTGCCGGCACTTTTCGGTCACAGGTTACGGGTAGTCTCTAGACTTTTGTGGAAGCTACGCAGACGGTCATAGTGGACTTGAAGGTGGCCTTGTGCTTGGTGGTTGACGTGCTCCAGGTACAGCGAGCTTGTCCGACGGTGGCGCTACGATGACGGTTATCTGTAGCCTTCCGAGAAATCGGGGAGTAGTCACAGATCAGTCTGCTCTGACGTGAGAGGACTGCGATGGGGCGTTCATGAAACGAAGAGATAAAATGGGCAGTCCGCCTGGCAAGCAACAACCGGCGCTGCGTTTGGCTCGCCTTCTCAGGACAAGTCGCCCGGCATATGCGGAGAGTGATTTCCGGAAAGGCCTTATGTTTGAGGCGTTTGTTCGACTTTCCGGCGTCTTCACGGCGCGATCTCCAAGTTGCTGTCGTGAACCGACATTGCTACCGTTGACGGAGACTTCCCCGTAGTTTGTATGCAACTCATTAATAATGAATCACGAGTTCCTCTTCGTGTCGAACGAGTCGTATTGTCCGGAAGCTGAGTGTGCCCGGTCGAATTTCCCCCCCAGCCCACCTTCGTTCATCAGGTGGAAATGGAGATCGCGTACGGACCGCCCCGACAACGCCAACTCACCGAGAAATTGCACGGTCGAAGCAGTGCTGGCTGGTTTGCCTGGCGGTGGCGCACGGTGCGGCAATGAGCCTGCAAGTGCATCTGCGGCGAGCAGACCGGGACTCCGTCTGCTCGCCATACTCACGCTGAGGAACGCCCGAGAGCCTTCTTCGATCCCCCAAGGCGGCGTCAAGCCAGGTAGATCTGGTAGACAAGTACTCGGTAGACTGCAATTTGATAAGCCGCACAACACGCGAAGCCAATTCGCTACGGCCTTTCCTGGAGCACTGTCTCCAAGTAGCTTCTTAGTTCCCTAGAACCCTGTCGGTACACAACTATAGGGTATGAGCAGAGCCAGTCCGATCGCCTCCTGACTATAAAGGCAAAACGAAGTGAGAAGCACTGTACCACCCCTACCCTGCTTTCTTCACCCGGGACGTTCAGTCGTAGCGCTGTTGGACGCGCCTTACTTCTCACATGCCCACAGCGGCGCTCGATCATGGCGCTCCTAAGTATGGATGCGTCCTTCACGAAAGGTGTCTCCGCAGCTAGAGTGAGCGCCTGATGAGGAGTGCATCGCCTCAGAATTTCAAACAATAGTGTATAGGCGCAGCGGATCTCCGACAAAGGAAGGAATCCAGGTTCCGTGACCTACTCTACGTGAAGCCCGTTGCCTCTACTGTACTTCCGTATTTCAGCGCATGGCCCAACCCCGCCTCGTTCCCAGACAAGGGTACGGGTCAGGGGGAGCCAGCTACCTTTCCGTTCCTTTTCTGACATGGGTGGCAACATCATTTTGACAAGGGGGCAACGTATCTACGCAAAAGCCCGCATGCCCGAGACGGAGAGTTGCGTAAGACAGACAATTCAGAATCTATTCAAGTTGTTTCTCCTCCTCCCTTCGCTTCTGCGGGTGGCGGCCTGGACGCCGTAGACGGGATCCAACGGCACGTTGCCCCCAACAAAAGGAGACTACGACGGCAATGAGCGGCAGGTTTCTCGGGATTCTTGTGCACGCCCCGCTGAATATGCGGGGCTACAGGTCCAAACAAAGTGCCCCTACCCGCGAGCCCCCTTCCACTCAGCATTTGCCTCAAAAAATCCAGACAAGTCGGTCTGGTCATCTACTGCTGCTACTCGCTGTCAACTCCGATCTTCATGCAGGACAAGGACTCTGGGTTCTCCTCGTTAGCAGGTGAACAAGAATAGCGCTCCTGCTATGGCTTCGGCAAGCACCCCAAAAGCACTCGCCCGCAGATTTCCAGCAAAAAGTCGCCTGTTAGTTCGGCTACCCCCTTTGAGACAAAGCAGTATGCTGTATGACACGGTTGCAACCATCGTTTCAAAAACCGCACATAGCCCCACCGTTGCCCATAGCTCCACGGAAGCGCATGAAAATCCGACCCGCACCGTTCAGAGTTGGCAAGTGGACAATATTGCTGCGATTGCCAGAAGAAGAGAGAAAAAAGGAGGTCAAACGTTACGGAGGTTTTGCTCTCTACATGTTATCCTACTTTCCGGGCACGTCGCGTCGACGGCCCCGCGATCACCGCACGCTTAGCCGACTTCAATCTTACAGATGCGATTTATAAGTTAAGCCGACCAAATCTGGTACGACTACATGGACTACCCGCGTCACCACAGAGCTTTACGAGCTCGCCTTTTGTCAGCTGACTTTGTCCAGGGAACTTCTAAACCAATCAGGTGTGTTATCAGTGTGGCATGGTAGCGACGCAAGGGCGCACGTCCACGTCCCTACAGCTGAAGCCAAAATGATCCTCCCTCCGGACCGTGAGCTATCTCACCGGCCGACCCGCATTATAAACTTTTCTCAACAACTGCGCCTTCCACGACAGACTAGTTAGCCAGCGTCCATGCAACACCAAAGGTTCCGGCACACCTCCCGTTCGCTTTACCGGCCCACCTCCACTGGCACCCAGTGTCTCTTGTTCCCCGGGTTTATTCGAGACTGAAGCTAACAGACCAACTCCCTTGAGGGGCGGCGATCTCTTCTCACTTGCTGCCCCATACGAAGCGAACCCGTCTCCTCCTGACGCAGATATCGAGCTGACCCCGCGCTCGAGAGGGAGTTTCTTGATCGTTTCTGCTCCACTACAAGGCTGGCTTACACAGGGGATCAGCATGCCGGTCCGCGCCTGTTTGGTTCCTCCATCTCCGATTGACTCACAACGCTCGGACTCCGCATTTACCCTTTTCCAGTTCCCTTGCTCTCGTCCTAGGAGCAGGCGCCGCCAGTCCCGAACTGGCACAACACTGCAACAGGCCTCCGCGTACCCCTGATTGTCTATCGGCATTCCAGCCGTCCTGTCGGCAGACAGATGGCGCGGAGTCCCCCCGTTCGCTAATATAACCACTCCGGATACCTCATCTGCGGCACTTTTCTGAACGCCACTCTTTCCTTCGTTTTCCTTTTGTCTCAGATGCTCCAATTCCGGGGACTCGGACGACAGGACAGCAGACAACAAGAACGACTTGCTTGTGTGAGCACTTGCGCTTGCTCCCAGCTTCCAGTCCCCGCCGATAGACTGGCTCGGAACAGCTTGTTCTCCCGTGCCAACACCAAGCCATCTGTCTTTTGGAACAGCCGCTGTCAAGACGGGCGACTCTGGACTTCGCTGATGATGCCGCACGGTGCCCACGCGAGCCGTGCCTGACCGGCAAACCTGGTTCCCATTCACCGCGTCTTCTCTGGGTTGAGACGAGCCGGCCGCCTGCGGAGACTGGGAAAAAGGAGAGGCACGCCGACGTGCGATGCCATAAGCTCCGCCTCCACCTCTGCGACCTGCCACGACAGAAGGGAGAGGCGTATTTGTCAGAGGCTGCGCGGACACTGCACGCGCAACAGTTAACAGTGGCAAGGGAGCGTACGACACTATGTGCTCTCCCTCATCAACGTTTTCCATCCCCGCGGAACTATTTCGGTCGTCAAGAAACGCCTGTTCTGCGGAACAGCACGGTGAACATCGAGACTCCAGTTCCCACTCACGAGGCGGCCCCGCACCCCTGGGAGACGTTTCCCTAGAATTCGACGCATCAGCTACTGTCGTAGTCGGAGCGACGCTGTCGTCATTCTTCATGACGTGTCCACCCAGCTGTGACCACTCTTGCCGATGCGCGCCGCTACAGCTCTGACTAGTCTCTTCAGCAGATAAACTGGGTCCGGCTTCACAGGTGACGGTGACAGGACTCGAGCTGCCTGAACGAGCTGTACCTCCACTACTTCCAAGAGATTCCAGACGCTCAGGCCCTCGCCCTCCCTGCTCCTCTTTGGAAGAACTGCGCCCGCTTTCACGCGAAGCAGGCCTCCCAGCCGAGGCTCTAGGTGACGTACGTGCTAGCTGGGAGCGTCTCTCCGAATCGGACAAACACTCCATGCCGCGGCGGCCGCCCTTCTCCAAGCTAGAGTCAACCGATGTATCAATAGCGCTGCACGCCAACAACGCACCCGGAGACTTCCCAACCGCTACAGCCGAGCGCCCAGATCCCAGCTCATTCTCATCCTGGCCACCGTCACTCACTGATCCACCGTCCCGCGAAGCTGTAGCATGTATCGAAGCCCCTGCCTTAGTCTCTGTACAATCCTCTACGACATTCGCTTCTCCCCCTCTCGGCGGTCCAGGCGAACCACGGACTGGTGCCTCCGAAGGATCACACTCAGCAGATGCACTTCCAAAGGTGCTGCTTGCTGAACACAGCAGCCGGTCCAGATTACTTCCACACATCCGCGAAGGTGAACCACTGGAGACTGGAGCTCCTTTCCCCGCGACTCCAGGCACAGCAGAGACGCCCGTAGCCGTTGATACTCCTTTACTTGTCGCCTTGGACAAGCCGTCGCTGTTGGAAAGGGGCCCACGCTTGGTTGCGGCCGCGCTGTCCACTCGGCTTTTGACGTGGGAATTCTCTGAACCGAACTCATTCCGCCGCCCCTGCTGGAACTCGCCACCTCGGCGCTGAGAGACTGGGAGCTCTCCCTCATTCTTCACACCAGCATCGCTCAGCCTGGGGTTACCCGCTTTGATGCTGGCATCCCCTTCTCCTTTCCGGCTTTCGATTTCCGTTGACGAGCTTCGAGGGGGACAGGGTGTGTCTGCAGCAAAAACGCTACCGATCTCCTGAGTCGCGATCCTTTTCACCAGTCCGGCTGATGTCATGCGACACTGGTTGGACGCTCGTGCACTGCTAGAACTCTCTTTCTCTGCTTCTGCTGCAGTCTTCCTCATGGCAGATGTAGCTGCAGATAGGCTAGCAGATTGGCGAGCATCATGACTGACGTCTGCTGACACCGTATTTCCACTACACCTCCCACCGCTCTGATGAACAGAAGCTGGGGGAGAGCCAAGGCTTCCGTTTACAGTCCAGCATGCTACGCTGCTGCTAGTAGACTCTGTGTCACCCGTCAATAAAGCCTGGCTTTCTTTCAAGCACTGCTGTCCAGTAGGGCCGGCTCCATGACCCCCGACCACCGGCAAGTCATCCTTCTCTTGTTTTATTCCAGGAACTGGTCGAGCTGCGCCACTGCTACTACTATTACTGATGACGATGGTACGGTCGTGGTTCTCTTCAGCCGGAGTTTTCGATGCCGCAGTGTAAGGCGTGAAGCCGGTCGATACACTCTGCTCCACTGAAGTCAACCCACCACCACCGGTTGCAGAGTTGAGAGGGGCTGCTTTGATCGTATTGCTGGGCCGGCCGGCAGAGCTTTGTTTCGTCCGCAGCGACGAGGATGTGTCCACACTGGTCAATACCCGCGTGGATCCCTTTTCCTTTTCTGATGGCTTTCCACAAGCGCCCTCAGAGTTCGCGCCGTTCCCCCCTCCCCTCGAACACTTGCTCTGGTGTGAAAAAGCTCCTGATGAGTCACCGTCCGCCGCTGGGACACGTGAGCAGCTCCTCTTCTCGCCTGGGTCTGGGGAAACACGCTGACTACACGAAGCAACGCCCTTAACGTGAGAGACAGTCACGCTGACAGAAGATCCGCCGGAGTGTGCTGCGCCGGCTGAAGTTCCCCCTCCACCTGAGGTCGATGAATGCCGGTTTGTGGCAGGGGTTGAACTTGCGGAGCCCGCACTGGCCTTCCTAACTCCGCCCTCCTGAGCAGAATGATGAGAAGCTGCTACCACGCCTCCCCCGCAGTCCCTCCGATCGCCACCTATCTTTACGCCACTACTGTGTACAGGACCGTTCGCGGTGCTGCTTGCGCCGTCGCCACCAAGGCGACGGCTGTCTTCAGTAGCTGGTGCGGAATTAGGTCCCCCGTTCACCAGGGAACCTGTAGTAGTACAGCGAGAGTGGAACCGCTTCTTGGAAAAGTGGGGCAGCCGTTTGCCACTTCCTGCCAAACAAGAGCCGCTCCGCGATGAAGGCCCACTGCTACGCTGCAAGCTCTTAGGCAAGCACCGGTTGTTTGTCATCCTGCCGCCGCCGAATCCGCTTTCGCTGTCACTGCTGTCACTGCTGCTCGTGCCACTGCTGCTACTACTGCTACTACTGGAGTTGGCCGCCTCCGCACTGGGGGAAACGGCAGCAACCCGCCTCTTCTTACGCAGGCCTTCTCCAGCCTTCGAAGCCGCGTGCTCCGCGCCTTCTCCGCCCTTCAGCGATCGCAGCCCCGAAGAGGGGGGACTGGTTTTACTCCTGGCACCACAGGAATGGGGGTGCTGCGTTGAAGCCGAGACAGAGCTGTTGCCAGGCCCGGTTCCCCGTGCCTCGAGATGCTGGGACTGTCGATGAGCATTACCGAGCACTGAGTCCCCCCTGGTGCCGCCCCCGCCTGAATCACCGGACTGCCGTCCAGTCACTTTGTCTGGACTGCGTCGCGTACCATCAGAGGGCCCGCCCGAAGCAGGAGGCGGGTTTGAGGTAACAGCTGCGACCGGTTGCTCCGTAACGCTGTTTTGACTGGAGCTTCCCTTTCCGGTCGCGACACGTTTCACAGAAACCCTAAGGGGAGAAGATGGAGGTCCCTCGTCATCCGTAGAATCAATAACACGACTGTGCTTCCGTTTCGAACCTGAACTACAGACAGAGTTTCTCACGGCACTGACAGCTACAGCTGTTTGAACAGCCACCCCACTGGAAGCACTGACAGCACTACCTGAGTGGGATCCCAGCTGCGATTCCCGACTATCACCTGAGTCACCAGGCTTTGACCCCGCAGAAAGTTTGCCGGGACCCGAACCGCCGTCGCCCGTCAGCCGCGCATGAGACGGATGTTTCTTCGGACCCTTTTCACTGCCGCTGTAGTTGCCAGGGGAAGTACTAGCTCCTGAGGCAGATGAGGGGTTCGAGCTGGGAACGTTACTGACACCGGACTGCTTCTGGCGCTCCTCGTTGGCCAATCTTGCAAACATTTCTTCGTAATACTTGATCTTGCGGAGCTCTCTTGCGCTGAGCTCACTGTCAAAACCACATGCAACTTTCTTCCCTGAAGACGTGCTCGAACTACTTGCCTTAGTACTAGATTGGGTATCTCTTCCCGAGAAACTGCTGCTTTGCTTGGTGCTGGAATGAGAATGCCTTTCTCCTGATGGATTCCCAGACATCTTGCTAGTTTGCGAGTTGCTACCAGAGTGCCCTTTCCCGTGGCCCTGGCCATTGCTTACCGCCCCGGCATGCTTACCGGAATAGGGACTATGTGCGGCCTGCTTGGCGCCCCCACTACATGAGCGATGGCTGTTTTGAGGAGGTGCAGTTCCGGAGTCACCCTTCCCGCCGCGAAAAGCACTGTTAGCGATAACACAGGCCTCTGTGCTGCCGCACTTCCTGCTACTGCTGTCTGCCGCCCCTCCCCCGCCTTCTACAACAATCCCACACGACGGCCCAGTCCGTGACGAAGAGGTACCACTGACAATCTCTGCCACCTGGCCACCATTGTGCTCAGAAAGAATGCCGCTCCTCGCAGCAGATGTATCTCCCAAAGGCGGAATCAGAGCTACAGATCTCCGGGCACCTGAGACTCTGGCATCTCCATCGGGGACCGAACACACGGAGTGTAGGTCGCCCTCACCAGTAGACGAGGAGTTCCGGGAGCCGGTCGGCTCGTCAGATTCACCCATGCGGCCGAGGAATGCTGCTACCGAAGGCGGAGGCATTAGTCACTTGGACCCACGTGGCAACCAACCGGCCGCTCCGCAGCTTGTCTCCGGCAACAGAAAACAGTACGGGGATGAAGACATACGTGGTCCGGACCTCGGAAAAAAGCTCTAACCCGAACTCCAAGCTCCAGGGCCTCCAGAGGGGCAGTCGACCCTGCAACGAAGTAACAAAGTCATAAACTGCCTGCCGGGAACGAGCGTTACATGGCTGCGGCCTGCGAAGTCACTAACGAAGAGCATACTTCGGCGTAAACGGAACCACCGAGCGTCCTGGTTTGTTCGTAGAGAACAGAGTCGCGACAAATACTCCCTGACCGGGCTGATGGGGAAAAAACGATAGCGCCCTACACTCGGCTACTAAGCGGAATAAACGCAAAACTCGAAGCTAGAAATAGCAGATGTGGTAGGAGGAAGAGTAGAAAACAATCAGGCCGGCGCCGCGAAAACTGGATACTTCAGCGTGTCCCGGCAAAGAAGGACATCCCCGGGAGCCCGAGGAACGTGACGGCAAAAAGTGTCCAAAAGTTTCTTGAAAACTCTCCGAACTCTACACGAAAAGCCGCGGAACTGCTGACGACAGATGGGAAACCAACTGAAGCAAAACCTGGAGATGACTCCCAACGATCGCGTATGCGGCCGCGGAAAAGAAATTGCCCCCGATACGGCATATAACTCTCTTGTCGCTGCTGCTGTCGCAAAGAACAACGAGTCGTGAGCGGGAGACGTTAATTAGCTTAGTGGGCCTGTTCCGGGACAAAAGGCCGCCAGACTCAGCAACCGAATTACCAACATTTTTACCCGACGCAGCCCCGCGAGGCAGGCAGATGCCCAACGGCTGGGAGCCGAAAGAAGAGGATTAGAGAAGGGGGATGATGTAACGGCGGCGCTGGGAGGACACGACCAGAGTTCGTCACGTAGCGCTGCTGCTTTCGCGCACGCACGCGCACTGTCTTGGCAGAACTGCTGCCAGTGGTCCCTACGAACTATCACTCATCGGAATAACACGACGACTAATAGTGCTCCTACACCTGACTTCACTTGTGCTGCTACTACAGCCGCTGTGCTGCTGATTGCTGCTACTAGCAACTGCCGAAGCTACTTGACACTCCCTAACACCGGTGGTCTTCAGTTTGTTACACGGACGCGGAACTCGCTGTCCCCATGGCGAAGTTGTGAAGGGACTGTTATGGAGGCCGTGTCGGCTGGCAAGCACGACAGATTACGCCCTCTCAGAGAAGGCCGAAGCCTGCCCCCGTTCTAATACGGCTCGACTATAGTGTTCTCGTTTTTGGGAATTTCCTGGAAAGGCTGCATCCTCTACGACCCAAGATAGATGCAGTAAAAGTACCGTTTACGGAACCCTGTTTTGTCTTCTTCCGTGCCCAGTCCAAACGAAAAGTCCTTGGCAGGCAGACAGCCCTCCTGTCGGCGCCCCGCGCCCGCGGCTGGCTCTTTCATTTGAGTATCGGAACAGAGCGTTGGCAAGCATGCTGGCTCAGGGTACACTACACACGCCAGCTAATGCGTGGTTCGTGCTGATGCGCGTGGCATCGAGCGGCTGGCCTTGGGAAAAACGCTGAACAGCGCGGACGCAGCTACAGCCTGCGGCACGACCGCTGCTTCTGTGAAACTGCGTGTGGCGATCCCGTCGGGCGCAAGTTACCCACCGCGTGTTCTCCGTCACAGGCCCGTGAGTGCCACTCGCGGGCGTACAGTGAACCTTCATCTATGCCGTCTTGGCATCCTCGGTCGTCCGTGTCCTAGCTAATTTGAATCTCCACCCAACCGGGAATGCTCACGACTAGTCATCACCTTACCGTGGTTCATTGCCTCCCGCCGAAACCTTTCTGGTGCTCCGCCGTCACGGGTGACCCGGCCCGGCTTGTTGTCGGGCAGACCTGTACATTGTCCTGCGGCTGGCTTCGCTGCGCTCCGCTTCCTCGCGAATCTAGCCCGGGTATTTTGACGGTGGGCAAACGACGTGTGCGCGTTGCCACTGCTTGCACGGTGAAATCAGAAGATGCGGGTGTTGTCGGAGGGGCGGTCTAGCCGATTCCCTCCACCAAATCCTCGGTACCCCAACAGCTTCACCAGCCTTGGGTGCTCGGACGCCTGCTCCCCACCTGTCTTAGATGTTTGCTTTGTTTCGGTTGCTGAAAGCTGAATAGCGATGCCATTCAGTGCGCGTGCTGACTCGCACTGCTTTAGCTATCCCCTGAAAGGACGAGCGGCGCGCAGCCAGACCCGGTATGGCTCATGCTGGAATCGGTCCAGGCGCTGTCGTAGCCTTTTCAGGTGAACAGGTGTCATGCTCGTGACGGGTCGGTTGGGCTTGGGTCCAGCTAGACAACAGCTGACCGAATAATTCCCTCTCCGACTGCCTCTAGAGGCCGAGAGGTCTGGGGGCTGTCCAAAGGAAGGTTTGTGCAGGTGAGAGGTTCAGGGAAGGTTAAGTGAAGGGGCGTCAGCTAAAAAACTAAGGTCGGATACAGTTCTCTTTTCGCATCTACCTGCTTGCAGCGTAGGGCCCGATCCGTTTGATCCACCGCAGAGGGCGGCGCGCCAGCGGAAGAAGGCGTTGCAGACAGGAGACTCCCTCACTCCCAAAGCACACGGTTACCAACAAACAAATTTTCGTATACTCCGCTCTGGCCAAGAAACAGATACCGTGACGCATGTTCGCAGCTAGCAGCGAGTGGCCATTGCTTTTCTCAGACGCAAGCGCTGTCACTTTCTCACGCTGCTAGCTGCGAACGTGCGTCACGGTATCTGTTTCTTG